>NC_089490.1:162488912-162677433 GCF_036850765.1 Saccopteryx bilineata | reverse complement strand
GAGCACCAGGAAGGAAAAGAATAAAGCCATTTGTGCTCCTCGGGCAGTTTTGCCCAACAAGACTTCAGGCAAGAGACGGGAACACTCCGCACAAACGGAGAAGTTCCTGTCCAAAGGTTGAAACGGCGATTTAATCAGGACATGCGTGGGCAGAAAGGAGAGTCCATCCTCAGCACGTACTGATCTCCAAATGCATTGTAGATCTGCTTTTTAGAATTGTGTCCAGGAGGGTCTCAGAAGTACTAAGACAATGTTGAGTTCATACCTCCCATGTTCCCTAATGCATGATTGAACAATTTATAATGTATGGAGAAGGGCGGAGTTCCGGACCAAGAATCAGAAGAACTGAGTATTTCACGGCAGCATAGCCGAAAGCTTCTTCCCTTTGTGCAGCCCGTTCACCAAGCGGAGCCTTGTGTTCTCCGTCTCTAAAAAATGAGGGGGCCCCACTAAGCCTGTGCAATGTCTATGGTAGCAAATGGTCAGGATACAGCCTGCACTCTACGGGCTGCCATTGCATGCCCAGTGCAGGGTCTCTTGGAAGCCTTCCAGAGGGTCACGCAAAGGAATTTTCAGCCCTGACCTAGCACCAACCTACCTACTTAGTGCGTTAGCCCACCGTATCTCCCCCACTCCCATTCCAACCACGCCAGTGCTCTCCGCATTGTAGACACTCAGATTAAAACTCTCCCGGTCATGCTTGACATTTACTAAGTCCCCTGGAGAGGCTCAATAAAAGAGAAAGCAACACAGCTCTAGTGGCGGAATTTCATAATCATGATGGAGGAGAAGGAGGAGGACGGACCTAGTCTACACCAGGTTGAGAGCAATGTGTTGTGTAAGCTTTATCTCATTCCATCCTCAAAAAACCCTCGCAAGGTGCACATTTTGAGAAGAGGAGGATGAAGAAGTTCAGAGATGCTGAATTTGTCCAAGGACATGTGACTGCAAAGCAGAGCGTAACCAATAAAACCATGCTTTACTGCCACACTACAAATTCAGAATCCTGAGGTCATGGGCCACTTGGGTACAAGCCTTCCTCCCAGGGCAAGAATAAAACCAATGTTAGCATCTTTTCAAGTCTTGGTTCCCCACCACAACTTTAGTGGAGGACTGACTTAATGACCCTTCCCCAGAGTTGCATCCCAGTAAATACTGTCTTGCTCCACTGCTGACACGGGCCATCCAACCTTGAACACAGCCCTGAACTGGCTCTTCTTGTGATAGACCAAGAGAAAGTTCCAACCCACCCACTCCAAAAAGACAACTTTTCCCAGAACCTTCAAATTCCCCAGATTTTAACTGCTGTTTCTTATGAGCCATTTGGAAAATACAGCCCCTTGGTGAACTTTTCCAGAGACAAAGTTCCTGCAGCATGTGCCTCCACCAGGTGACTAAATCTGTCACCCGAGGAAAAGCTGTTCTTTCTCTACTAGGTTTAAGCACCTACCCTATTCTTGGTCAAGCCAACAGTTGACACACTGAGCCCTTTTGTTTCTTGCAACACTGCAAGTCCTTGCTCACATTCTCTCTGGCCTTAAACAAAGCCTGTGTTTTACAGCATCACTTCTGAGGCTCCCGTGTTGTCAGTGGGACTTAGAAGGAAAGGAGAATGAGGTTGACACTTTCCCTGCCATTTTCCCATCAGAACACATTTGAAGTTATAGGGAAAGGGTTTGGGCCATAACATGATGACGACTGGTCGCTGCTTCTGTTGTGCCTTGACTGAGTCCTTTGTTCCACAACTAGTAGAAGAGAAAGTAGCACGGAATGGCCCAGTGACTCTTTCCTCTAACCCCGAATAAGCCAGTCGCCCGATCCGTGGGTGCCCTTCCAGGTCGCATAAGGCCAGCCCCACCCAGGCTTGCCCGGCTCTATAAAAGAGCCTCCCTGGCAGCCACCCCCAGGCAGTCCCAGCTGTGCCCTCCTCAGCAATGAGGCTCTGTCTTTCTGGGTCCCTCTTCCTCCTGGTGATCTCACTGCCTGCAGGTAAGAGGGTGGGTACAGGTCTGACCATGAAAATGGGATTCTTTCGAGGACTATGGTATTTAAAAACCCTATGGAGCCCTGGCCGGTTGGCTCAGCGGTAGAGCATCGGCCTAGCGTGCGGAGGACCCGGGTTCGATTCCCGGCCAGGGCACACAGGAGAAGCGCCCATTTGCTTCTCCACCCCTCCGCCGCGCTTTCCTCTCTGTCTCTCTCTTCCCCTCCCGCAGCCAAGGCTCCATTGGAGCAAAAATGGCCCGGGCGCTGGGGATGGCTCTGTGGCCTCTGCCCCAGGCGCTAGAGTGGCTCTGGTCGCAACATGGCGACGCCCAGGATGGGCAGAGCATCGCCCCCTGGTGGGCAGAGCATCGCCCCTGGTGGGCGTGCTGGGTGGATCCCGGTCGGGCACATGCGGGAGTCTGTCTGACTGTCTCTCCCTGTTTCCAGCTTCAGAAAAATGAAAAAAAAAGAAAAAAAAACTCTATGGATATAAGCACAGCAGGGGCATACCAATATACAATGGGCCCCAAGGGTAGGGGTAAAAGTTGGGTGAGTGGTTTTCAGCCCAGCCCTTTTCCTCTGTTGCTACATCCTGAAGGTCCCCCAAAGCTTGAGAGAGGGAAGCCAATTTACACGCTGTTCAGCTATCCCAGTTCCTATTTGCCTTCATTCCTCTGGTTAGCCGCAGACTCGGTGGCCTCCACTGAAATGTGCTAAAAGATAAGAAGACAGAGTCCATAAAGTAAATCACAAAATAATAAATAAAGCATCCACCGGGAAGAAAGGACAGCCCTAGGGTTTCTCCTAACCTCTTGAAGGCTGATTTTTCTTTCTTTTTTTTTTTTTTTTCTTTCAGGGCATTGTCTGATTGAAAATGAAGGAGTAATGCTTCGAGGCTGTACTGTGATTGGTGGCAGATGTTTCTTTGCTTGTCCAGTGGGATGGAAATGGGCTGAATACTGTTACAGCATATTTTCTTGTTGCAAAGTAATGGAAAAACACAAACCCCCCCAGGCCTTTCAGTACTGACTCTCACTTCCTGGGTCCAATTAAAGGAATATGTGAATGGCAGAAAGGACAAAACCCTCAGTCTGTGTGGAAGCATCATTACTGAGTCATGGGTAGCCAACAAAGACCAGACACTGACCAATTTACTGGCAAAATTTCAGAAGTGTTTTTTAAAAGGGCACTATGGTGAAAGACATCTCTTGGGTATACAACATAATCAACAGTTCAAATGCTATAGAATTTTTACTTGAAACCTATGTACTTGTATTAATCAATGTCATCCTGTTAAATTTAATTTTCTAAATAAATTTTTTTTAAATATATCTCTTATTCTTTTTGCTACCCTCCCACCTCCATCACTAATTCTTATTTCAAGTTTAAATTCAATTTATTAATACATGACTACAGGATCAGCTGAGCCTAATAGCAATAGCTTCTTGTTGGACAGATAAAATATATTATGCTCACTTTGTTAAAGATGGTGCTGCCCATGTGGAAGCCCATGGCCCAGGTGATATTAATGTGTGTGTTGGGGGCAGGTTATGGGCAGGCAGGATCCTTGTAGCCTGAGGGCTTGGTTTTAGAACTAAGCCTTTCCCACCCTTTTTGATGTGAGGTGAACTTTGTATCAGAGACTTCCCTATTTTGTATATTGGATTAAAGGTTTGGATTTTTGCACTATAAAGTGGGGCAGACCAGGAGTTTGCTTTCTCTCGGTTCCCGAGATTAGCATTAGAGCAGAGAGCAGGTTGGAGAGCAGAGTAAGGCCACATGGAGGAGAGGAGAGGTAGCCAAGATGGTGGAGTGCTGAAAGAGAAGCCAGTTTGTGCAGAGTTTGTGCAGAGAGAAGGAAGGAGATGGGGAACAGAGGTGAATATGTCTAGTGAGCTAGAAACCTTTGATTCTAGGAAACTTGGATAAGTCAGTAGCTTTGTGAGCACTGAATGAGTGGGGTTTGGAGCCCAGTGTGTGTTTTACTTGCCCGCTGGGTACAAGCTAGGATTAAAGATGATGGCCCACCAGTTTTTGGCTCTGTTGTTTCTTTACCGACTGTCTGAATTCAATGCGAACCTGCATGGGCCAGGCAGCTATGATGGTGGCTGTGGATACTGGCTTTACACTTACCGTGTGGCTGTCACACTTTTAACTGGCCTATATATAGTAAATCACTTCATTTTCATAACAAATTGTATTATGTCTCCTATTTTCTGATGATGAAACTTTCCAAGGTTACACAAGTAGCAAGAGTTAGTTATCAGTGTGTTTGAACTCAGATGTAATTCTTTTCCTTTTTCTTTTTTTTTAATGTACTGGAATGGCATTGGTTCACAAAACAATACAGGTTTCAAGTGTTCAACTAAACAAAACATCACCTGCACACAGCATCCTATGCCCATCCCCCAAGCAAAATCTCTTTCTATCCCCAACCCCCCTTTCCACACCTCCACCTACCCCTCACCGCCTTTCCCTCTAGCTATCACCACAGTGTTGTCTGTGGGACCCAGATAGTCTTGATCCAGGGTCTTTACTGTTGAGCTAGACCATCTCTCAGTTACTAAGTATAGGACTCTAGCTGGAAGTATTGGTTGTAGTGTGTAGTGATAGTAGATTGCAGCCCAACAAGGAGTCAAGAATCCAATAGAGCCAGACCTGTGGTGGCGCAGTGGATAAAGCATCGACCTGGAAATGCTGAGGTCGCCGGTTCGAAACCCTGGGCTTGCCTGGTCAAGGCACATATGGGAGTTGATACTTCCAGCTTCTCCCCCCTGTCTCTCTCCTCTCTCTCTGTCTCTCTCTCTACTTCTCTCTCTCCTCTCTAAAATGAATAAATAAAATAAAAATTAAAAAAAAAAAAGACGTCAACCTGGAAACACTGAGGTTGCCGGTTCAAAACCCTGGCTTGCCTGGTCAAGGCACATATGGGAGTTGATGCTTCCTGATCCTCCCCTTCTCTCTCTCTCTCTATCTCTCTCTCTCTCTCCCTCTCCCCCCCCAAAAAATGAATAAATAAATAAATAAAAGAATCCAATAGATTCATAAAACACAAAACCTCTCAAAATCCTTCCTATAGCTTAAAGTTACAATGCTCCTGGTGGTTAAGATGGGTTTGTGACTCTACTCAGGGGCTCTGATGATCCAAGCCGTGTTTCCAGAAGATTCCACACACCAAACATCACTGTTCTCAACACTATAGAAGTAGCAATGGATCATACGGACCTTCACAAAACATAGTGTTGTCGGCAGCATTGTTCCAACAGCACTTTCTCACCACCCCCTCCCTGTTCTCACTCAGAGGCAGAAGTCACAGATCTTCATCAAGCCCTTAATCATTATCTTTTCAGGAAAAAAAGAGAAGCCGCTGAGTTCGGGGTTTTCCTTCCCCTAGGGCGTGCCTGAGGGAAACGCATCTGAACATCTGTGCTGGAACTCTAAACAGGAATCGGTTCTCCTGGAAGATCTGCCAGCTCAGAGCCCTCCACACCTCCGATCCTCAACATCCCCACAAAAAAAGAAAAACCAGAAATCATCACTAGTCTACAGGGCTAGCCTCCTAGGGCTTCAATTTGGAATTAACTCCAAAGCGGTTCTATGGTGTCCAGTACCTGTATTTGGTGATTTAAATCCACCCACTAACCAAAAGAAAGGGAAAAGCGATGCAAAAGTGATATCAGTGCAATGAAATTCAATGAAAACAAAATAAACAGCGAAAACTAAGGGAAGGGAAATAGCAAATATTCTTTCACCAGATTTCAATAGGGAATACAACCCTAAGAAAGGCCAAAAATCTTTACCCTTTTCTTGTGGTTCCTCAGGTCATGTGATTACAGCAGTGTGGGGTTGCTCTAACTTTGACAACGAAATGCAAAAAGACACACACAACAGGCCTTTGATTTTCTTCAGCTCAGCTTAGATAAGACTGAAATGTTCAATTATTCTTGCCGAAAACCCACTCTTAGGTGAGATAGCTAAGAGTGCTGAATCATCATATTTATTAAATTTTTTTTTGTTTTTTGGTTTTTGGTTTTTGGGGTTTTTTTACAGAGACAGAGAGAGAGTCAGAGGGAGGGATAAACAGACAGGAACGAAGAGAGATCAGAAGCATCAATCATTAGTTTTTCATTGCGCGTTGCAACACCTTAGTTGTTCATTAATTGCTTTCTCGTATGTGCCTTTACCACAGGCCTTCAGCAGACCAAGTAACCCCTTGCTGGAGCCAGAGACCTTGGGTTCAAGCTGGTGGGCTTTTGCTCAAACCAGATGAGCCCGCGTTCAAGTTGGCGACCTCGGGGTCTCGAACCTGGGTCCTCTGTATCCCAGTCCAACACTCTATCCACTGTGGCACCGCCTGGTCAGGCGAATCATCACATTTAAAAAAGCCATTAAGTATTCACATTGTGGCTCCGTGACTGTATCCTCTATGAGGAAGCAAAGGAGCCAAACTTTCCTCCCCATATCCCAAGCAGCCATGGGGAAGGTCCATGATTTAAGCTTAGCAAACTAGATGTCTATTCCCAGGATCTGAACTTGAATGAATGACATCCCTACATTGGTCCCATTGGAGAACTTTGTACAAATGCAGCAGACGGTCTCAGAACCATGATCTGGCAGTGTGGATCTTCTGAGCTCCTCCATTTGTGGCTATATTCCAAAACTGTTCTGTAAGGCCCAGACATCTTTCTAGTACATTCTCTTTCAGCTTAAAAATGTACAGAATTAATATTGGTTACTGGAAAC
Organism: Saccopteryx bilineata; assembly: GCF_036850765.1. Classification (NCBI taxonomy): domain Eukaryota; kingdom Metazoa; phylum Chordata; class Mammalia; order Chiroptera; family Emballonuridae; genus Saccopteryx; species Saccopteryx bilineata. The sequence goes on along the minus strand of NC_089490.1, from coordinate 162,670,704 downwards.
CAAGAAATCTGAATGATACTGAGAACTCTTACTGATACCTCATCATACAGTCATTTTAAAATTACTAAATAAGGTAAGCTTTACCAGGCAGTTGTGCAGTGGATAGAGCATCGGACTGAGACGCAGAGGACCCAGATTTGAAACCCCAAGGTCTCAGGCTTGCGCATGGGCTCACCAGCTTGAGCACGGGGTTGCTGGCTTGAGTGTGGGATCATAGACATGACCTCATTGTTGCTAGATTGAACCAAAGCTACTGGCTTGAGCAAGGGGTCACTTGCTCTGTTATAGCCCCCTGGTCAAGGCACATATAAAAAAGCAATCAGCCTGACCTATGGTGGCGCAGGCGATAAAGCGTTGACCTGGAAATGCTGAGGTTGCCGGTTCGAAACCCTGGGCTTGCCAGGTCAAGGCACATATGGGAGTTGATGCTTCCAGCTCCTCCCCCCTGTCTCTCTCTCCTCTCTCTCTCTCTCTCCCCCTCTCTCTCTCCTCTCTAAAGTGAATAAATAAAATAAAATAAAAAAAAAAAAAAAAAAAAAAGCAATCAGCCTGACCTATGGTGGCGCAGGCGATAAAGCGTTGACCTGGAACGCTGAGGTCACCAGTTTGAAACCTTACACTTGTCTGGTCAAGGCACATATGGGAGTTGATGCTTCCAGCTCCTCCCCCACTTTCTCTCTCTCTCCTCTCTAAAATGAATAAATAAAAAAAGAAAACAATCATTGAACAACTAAGATGCCTCAATGAATAATTTGATGCTTCTCATCTCTCTCCTTTCCTGTCTATCTGTTCGTATCTTTCCCTTTCTGTGTCTCTTTCTCTCTGTTTCTGTCACACACAAAAAAAGATTAAATAAGGTGTAAAGCCAGTAGCCATGGCCACCATCACAACTGCCTGGTTTTTGCAGGTTTGCATTTAATTTGGGCAGACGGTAATGAAACTGCAAAGACAAGAACTGGTGGGCCACTACCTTTATTCCTAGCTCACACTTGGCGAGCGAGTAAACACAAACACACTGAGCTCCAAGACCCACTCATTCAGCGCTCACAAAGCTACTGACACAGCCGAGTTTTCATAGAATCAAAGGCCTCCACTAGTCTTATCCCCTCTGGTTCCCCATCTCCCTTCTCCTCTCCGCACAAACTGGCTTCTCCTTCAGCACCCAGCCATCTTGACTGCCTCCTCTCCCCCAACCACGTGGCCTCTTTCCCCTGGAACAATGTGGTCACCTCCTCTCTCTACAACAACGTGGTCTCTCTCCCAAAATGACCTCCTAGCTCCTCCTTTTAAAATTTTTTGGCTTGAAAGTCCTTCCCCAGCACACATTAGCATAACCAAGCCCCTTCCCAAGCATGAAAGCAATCAGCTGTATCATGTGAGAGCATCATTGCGTGAGCAGTGGCCATTTTTAACAATAAGAGTGAGCAAAACCAGAAAATACAGATTTTACAACTCATTTGCCCAACATGAGATGATATACGTAACAAGCTTAGCACTTTGTCATCTGTCTCAAATACTCTGACATTGTGTTAGCCAGGTTCCAGTTCACAAAGAGAAGGACTGTGCTGCCCGTGCAGAAAGGCATTGAAGACGAGCTGAAACCTAAGCCCCATGTACCATGAAACCAGTACAATAGTAGCATAGGAATCAGAACAGGCATCCAGACATGTAAAAGGAAAGCAGATCTCAGGGACAGAATCAAACCCAGCTCCCCAACATTACCATCTATACTACACAATTCTTTCTCCAAAATCAAACATGGAGGCATAAAGTCTGGTTTCCTGGGTCTGCCCTAACACATTACCACGAACAGGGTGGCTTAAAACTACAGAAATTTAGTCTCACATTTCTAGAGGTGGGAAGTCCAAGATCAAGGTATTGGCAGAGCCGTATTGCCTCTGAAGATTCTGGAGAAGAATCCTTTTTGGTCTCTTCCCAGCTTCTGGAGGATATTGGCAATTCTCAGCATTCCTTGACTTCAAGCTGCATCATTTCAGTCTCTGACTCTGTCTTCATGTGTTCTTCTTACTCACCAGTGTATGTTTCTGTATATCTTCACATGGCTTCCTTCTGCGGACCCTTATCTAACATGACTTCATTTCAGCTAATTGCATTTACAATGAACCTATTTCCAAATACAGTCACTTTCTGAAGTTCCAAGTAGACAACATTTAGGGGGGACAATACCACCCCAGTACAGGCTACAAACAGGGAGTTTGAGTTTTCCCTTGGAGATGAAGGTCCCTTCTTTACACATCCTGTTATACACAATGAGGGAAGACAACTGCAGGAGAGAACTTGTAAATGAATCCATCTTACGTATGAAAACCTACATTGTTTCTCTACTAGACATTCCCCAGACTTCCCCTGGTGAATATGAAAGAAGAATAAGGTGGTCCCTAGACTCACGATGCTCAGAGATTGTTTGGAGAAATAGAATCATAAATCATCACAACACAAGCTGACAGATCTGTGATCTGCATGCTTTCCTGTGACACAAGAAGCTCCCCCTCCTCACGCTTTATTGAGGTAATAATTGACAATTTAAAATTGTACATATTTAAGCTGTACACCTTGATGATTTGTACATTGCAAACTAATGACCATAATCAAGCTAATTCACATCTATCACCTCACATAGTCACCGTGTATGTGCACGTGGGCATGAGATGAGAACACAAGATATATTCTCTTAACAAATTTCAAGTGTACAATATAGTATCTTTGACACATGACCCTTTGGAGCCAAGATGGAGGTGAGCAATAGGGTGTACAGAAAATCTGACATGCTTTATGTGGAACCAAAAAGGAATTCTTAGAAAAAATAATCTATGGGGAGACAGCTGGCCCCTATGGAACGAAAGCTGAAAACATATCATTCACAAATTCTGTGCTCGCGCTTGGACCATTCTCTCCATAACTAATATTTTTTAAGTACAATAAACTGCCAAATAATGATAGGAAAATTCTAGTCCTGCGTCTTTTAGGTTACATTAAAGGACCAGATATTGAGCCAAAGCAATTCTTTCCAAAAGCCAGTTTCTGCACCCTTCAGTGCTCACATATGTCTGTATTTCTGACTTCAGACTTTTCCCAACCCAACCAAAAGGACATTTCTCTTTCCTTGGTCCTTAGTCTCAGTTTCATTTAATTATCTCCAGTCTCCACATCATTTTTTCTCACTACCCAGTCCCCCATTCTGCGTCTCAAGAGCACCAAAACCATCCTGGGAAAACTATTCTTAGTGGGATGGGTGAGTGGCGGCGAGCGAGGGGGACAGGTGGAGACCACTCTGGCCTGAAGCAGTGCCTCTGTGTGTTCTTCTCAGAGCCCATTCATGTTCTCTTTCTGGCCAAAAGGCTGGGAGTGATAAGCTGGGATCTGAGATGAACAGTTGGGTCATGGAGCCAGAACTCTGCATAATAGAACCAGGTCTTATTGTCTCTCCTGAGATTTTTTTTTTTTTTTTTTTTTTGTATTTTTCTGAAGCTGGAAACCGGGAGAGACAGTCAGACAGACTCCCGCATGCGCCCGACCGGGATCCACCCGGCACGCCCACCAGGGGGCGACGCTCTGCCCACCAGGGGCGTCGCTCTGTCGCGACCAGAGCTACTCTAGCGCCTGGGGCAGAGGCCAAGGAGCCATCCCCAGCGCCTGGGCCATCCTTGCTCCAGTGGAGCCTCGCTGCGGGAGGGGAAGAGAGAGACAAAGAGGAAGGAGAGGGGGAGGGGTGGAGAAGCAGATGGGCACTTCTCCTGTGTGCCCTGGCCGGGAATCAAACCCGGGACTCCCGCACGCCAGGCCGACGCTCTACCACTGAGCCAACCGGCCAGGGCCCTGAGGTCACCATCACTGGGATTTGCTAGACACTAAGAGAGAAAGAATTCTATTAGCAAGATCAACGACTCTCTACCCTTGGGTGCTTAGAGTTCCAGCAGAAAGGAAGAGGCCTCTTAAGTTTCCCCAGAGTAGCCTTTGGCAGAGATCGCATGTCTCCAATCATCACAACGATGGCCCATTGTGTCATCATTATGCCCAGGCATCTCAGCACACAGGACAGAGTGTTGTCTGGCTGAGGGACAGCACGCAGACAGCAGGGCTCAGGCCCAGCTTGTTGGAAGGTACAGAGCTGCAGCGGTTCAGAGGCTGCATGCCCTATATTTTTCCCCTCCAAAGTGAGCGCGGAGCAGTGGTGAAGTTCACCTGTGGGATCCGGATGGGGTATCCGACCCACAGGACCAGGTGGCCCTGCTGCTCGAGTCTTCTCCACAAGCCACCAGCAGAGAGGTTCTCACTCCGTAAGACATGAAGGGCTGCCTTCTACAGATGCTGGTAGTTTGATTTGGGGATGTGAACAGTTTGGGGTTTTTTTTTCCCTCAAATTGCACACAATCCCAGCTCATCTTACAGAACTAAGGACCACCACCATGGAGCTGGTAGGAGGAGACATGCCTTAAGTTCCCCCTGGAAAAACATTCAAATGCTACTTATCATAGCATAGTTCATAAACAGTGCCAACCCTGGAGTGTGGGATTGCAACAGGTAACGCCTATGGCCACACACCAAATGTGACAATGACTTGACTATTTTAGACCTCAGGTTGCCTCTGGGTTGCTGCTTCTTCACTCAGACTGGACTCAGTGCCCAAGGGAAACACAGGAAGTGGTGATTATGAGCTCTGGATAATCACTCAAGTCCCTCACCCTGATTTCTAAGGTGGTGTGTGTAGAAGTCTCAAGGTTTTGTTCTCTGGAGTTGGAGGAAATTACTCCACAAACAGCAAGTCAGTCAAAGGAGTTAATGGCCTAACAGGCATCATCAAACTTTTTATAAAATCCACCCACTTTTGCAGTGCTAGTCAACCTGGTCCCTACCGCCCACTAGTGGGCGGTCCAGCTTTCATGGTGAGCCAATCGCGGCTCCGTTTGATTGCTGCCCACCTTGAAAGCTGAAACGCCCACTAGTGGGCAGCAGGACCAGGTTGACTAGCACTGCAAAAGTGGGTGGTTTTTATAAAAAGTTTGACTACGCCTGTCACAGTGCAGGTGAAGAGACCAACCTTCAGAGCAATTAAGAAATTCTTTCAAGACCACGGAAGGGGTCAGCGGCCAAGCTGGAGCCCCACCTGGATGGTGCCACTCCCTTTCCAGGTCCTGATCCAGAAAAGGAAGCCTCTGGGCCCTCTGAGAACCCTGCTGGCACCAGAAGGGAACACTAAGTCCCCAGAGATGGTTTGAAAGGGTTAGAAGAACAGGAATCAGGCCCTGGCCGGTTGGCTCAGCGGTGGAGCGTCGGCCTGGCGTGCGGGGGACCCGGGTTCGATTCCCGGCCAGGGCACATAGAAGGCTCCATTGGAGCAAGGATGGCCCGGGCGCTGGGGATGGCTCCTTGGCCTCTGCCCCAGGCGCTAGAGTGGCTCTGGTCGCAGCAGAGCGATGCCCCGGAGGGGCAGAACATCGCCCCCTGGTGCGCAGAGCGTAGCCCCTGGTGGGCGTGCATGGTGGATCCCGGTCGGGCGCATGCGGGAGTCTGTCTGACTGTCTCTCCCCGTTTCCGGCTTCAGAAAAATACAGGAAAAAAAAAAAAAAGAACAGGAATCAGGACTTAGGGAGAAACCAGTCCCTCAAAGAGGACCCTAAAACAGGGAGACTTAGGCTGGTACACCAAAACCTTGAAAGGGCTTTATGGTTTAAACTTCTTCTGAGAAATTCTCTTCCCAATATTCAGGGCAGAGATTTCCTAGCCTCTGTCGGGTTCTCCGCCCCCCCCCCTCGCCCCCCACTCCCCAGGCTAGCCCCATGCTTCTGCTCATGCTGGGAAGTTAACGGTGGAGTGGAGAAGAAGACATTGGCCTTTCTACTGGCCAGGAAGTCTTCTGGCTGCATCTATTGGGGGCAGGCTGACTCCTGGTGCCTGGCCTGCTCATCCTGTGTCCTGACAAAGCCAGCCAGTCTCCTGATGGCCTTTAATGCACCGGAGGGAAGGCAAGCAAGGGGAAGAAACATTGTTGCTTCAATAAACCTAACTTCCCTGGAGTGGGGAAAGGTGCTTTCTTGATTGATTTGACAGACAGCCCAAGTGAATGTGCCCGCCCTCCCAGGAGCACACCTGCGCCTCTCCCTTCCCCGTGCTTGCTGGCGGTCTGGAGAGCTCCCATGGCTGTTCCAATCTTTTGTCAATTTTTTTATTGGTCTGTTTGTCATTTTATTATTGATTCGTAAGACTTCAAATACATTTGAGTTTACAAATATATGGACAGTAAGAAAGCTAAGCCTATAATGAAGTAATACCAGAGCCCAAACAAGAACTTGGGTCCGACTTCCACCCCACTGCTCCTTCTACTTTCCAACATAGTGTGATGTGTATTGGGAAAATGGAAGGACACGTGGGGAAAAATGAGTGCCACAAAATACTGTTAAGTTGTTCATCTCTTAAAACAGTAAACAGCTAGCCTGAGCAGGCGGTGGCACAGTGCATAGAGTGACGGACTGGGGTGCGGAAGGACTCAGGTTCCAGACCCCCAGGTCGCCACCTTGAGCGTGGGCTCATCTGGTTTGAGGGGAAAAAAAGGGGGGGGGCCTGGCCGGTTGGCTCAGCGGTGGAGCGTCGGCCTGGCGTGCAGGGGACCCGGGTTCGATTCCCGGCCAGGGCACATGGGAGAGGCGCCCATTTGCTTCTCCACCCCCCCCCTCCTTCCTCTCTGTCTCTCTCTTCCCCTCCTGCAGCTGAGGCTCCATTGGAGCAAGGATGGCCCGGGCGCTGGGGATGGCTCCTTGGCCCCTGCCCCAGGCGCTAGAGTGGCTCTGGTCACGGCAGAGCGATGCCTCTCCAGGGCGTCGCATCGCCCCCTGGTGGGCAGAGCGTCGCCCCTGGTGGGCGTGCCGGGTGGATCCCGGTCGGGCGCATGCGGGAGTCTGTCTGACTGTCTCTCCCCGTTTCCAGCTTCAGAAAGGTACAAAAAAAAAAAAGGCTCACCAGCTTGGACCCAAGGTCGCTGGCTCCAGCAAGGGGTTACTCCGTCTGCTGAAGGCCCCCGGTCAAGGCACATATGAGAAAGCAATCAATGAACAACTGAAGTGTCGCAACGCGCAACAAAAAACTAATGATTGATGCTTCTCATCTCTCTCCGTTCCTGTCTGTCTGTCCCTGTCTATCTCTGCCTCTGTAAAAAAAAAAAAAAAAAAAAAAAAAAACAGTAAACAGCTGTCACGTATTATTAAATAAATAAGTAAGCAAGACTTGTCATACAATACAGACCATCTTTAAATAGATTATGGGGCTGAAGGAAATCAGTCCACACAAGACAAAAACAGCTTTTATTTATCCAACAGTTCCTATGCTCTGTGTGCCAGACACTAAAGGGGTTAACCGGCTCTTCCCATTTTCTCCTTGTTTCTTTTGTCAAGGCGGCACCGAGTATCCCTTAAGGAGTAAAACTTTCCAGCCACCAGGTGGCAGACTCTATCCATTTTGCTGCCTCTCTGCGGCGTACAACAGCTGAGAGCACTGGGCCGGGGACACGTTAGTATCTTCTCTAACGTTCTGCTTGACAATTAGCTACTTCATTGTCTTTGAGGGCCTCATGGGCAGCACAATGCTGGACACAAGAGTCAGCATTCAATAAAAAATGACAAAGTAGACGAATAAAGGCAGCGCCCTGGGGGCTGTGGTTTCTTCACAATAATGTCCACTCTTCAGAGTGCCTTGTAACCTCTGTTTACTGAACATGAGAGTTTACAGAAATACAGGCACAGAGAGGTAAAAGCTGTGGTCTTAGACACACAGCAAGTGGGAGTCAGAGTCCACATAAAACTTCAAGCAAAGGACTGCAGTTATTAGTGTCCTAACCATGGATTGGCAGAGCAGTCACAGACTGAGCAAGGGTGTACCAAGGAGACAGACACTCTTGTGCTGCTGGTCTGACCAAGTGAGGCACTGGCTAGTGAGGCAGCAGCCGCGAGAACCTCCTGCCCATGGCAGCTTCGTCGTCTAAACACAAACACACACACACACACACACACACACACACACACACCAAAAGTCCCTTAGAAATCAAAATCATCTTTACAGATTGGAAAACTGAGGCCTGGTATGGGAGGGAGGACAGGGGAGGATATGGACTTGCCCAAGACCGATACTAGTGATACCAGAAACCAGCAAAGGCCCAAGGTTTTCTGAGACGCAGTCAGTGCTCCATGTTCCATACCAGGTGTGTTTAGGGAAGAAAGCCAGTCAAAATTATGAGCCACAATTAAAAATTTTAAATCTTTTTCAACCTTGCCTATTTTGGAAAACAGATACATGCCAACGGTGTAGCGCTAGAAAGGAATTGGACCAAAATTAAATGCAATCCAATGATGGTACAAAAGGGACTCAAGTCGTGGAACATTTTTGTAGCGCCTTTGGAAGGTCTCCTGACCGGTCAACACTGAATGAAATAGCCTGTCGCTGAGAATGACACAGCAAGAAAGGCCAAACCACAAACGCTTCGAGACTGGTAATTGCAGTTCCTATGTTCACCACTGGGGGGGCGCGGCGTGCCTGTTTTTCCAGCTCGGGCGAGTGACGAAATTGCCCACTGTTCTCCCATCCTGTGTGTCTTTCCAGGGCCAAGAAAACTTGAACTTTTAAAAGAGTGGAACAAAAACTGGAGAAATGTGAATTTAGATCTTAACCTCACACATTAGAGGTCAGAGAGATGAAACTGTATTGCTGGGGGGAATGGAGCATATGTATCCCAGTTTTATAAAAGAAATTATATATTTCTGACTGTTTAAGAGGTGGGAACCATTAGCAAAGGTAAGTTGATGAAATGTAGTGATTGAAGGTGAAGTTTTTTTTTTAATTTTACATAAAAATGTATGTGAAAGGAAAGAAACTAATTTTAAAAACAAGGGAGGGCAAAACAACTATATATGATGGAGACTCAGTTAAGAGAACGCTCCTGGAACATTATAGACTTGGACATAGCCTCCCTGAGCTCAGGCCCAACATGTCACATACTAGCTGAGTGATGTTTAGAAGAGCACTTAACTTCGGTTACTCATCTATAAAAGGAAAAATAATAATCACACAAGAGGCCATCAATAAGTTGACGTGGTTAGCGCAATGTCTGACACATCTTATGAATTTAATCGATGCCGAGTGCATCTGAATCTATTAGTTGATAGTAAGAGCCAATGGCACGAGTCACGTCTATACATAGATTCTGTTTAACAAGAGGTCAGAAGAGACATGGCCCAGGGTACCAGGTCAGTGTTTTCTTACAGAATATTTCTAATCTTCAAAGCAATCCAGCCACTTGGATATCTTTTTTATATATAAAGAGTGCCAATGCAAATAGCAACTAGCTAATGAACAATGAAAGAAAAGATCCTACTTACAATAGCAAACAAAAAATAAAATATGTAATAACAAACTTAACAAGGAATGTGCAAATATCTACATGAAGATACTTTAAACCTTTATTGAAGGACCTAAAAGAAGACTTGAACTAATGGAATGATTCTCCATGTCCTTAGATAAGAAGATTTGATATGATAAATATGGCACCTTTCCCCTCCTGTTAACCTGTAAATTAAATGTGATCTCATTGAAAGATAGGAAAAAGTTTAGACTCAAATGAGCTACTTCTAAAGCTCATATGAAAACAATTAAAAGTAAGAATCTCATTGGAAATTCTGAAAATCAAGAATACTGACAAATAGCCCTCCTGGATGTTAAAACCTATTATGCAGTAATCAATAATGAAAACAGTATAATAATAGCTTATGACTAGACAGATCACTAATGTCAAGATATGGACCCAGTACAAATGAACATTAAGAAATAATAAAGAAGCCATCTAATCAAGTATTATTCAATAAATGGTGCCAGGAAAACTAGAGAGAATCTGAAAATATTGTAATATTGGATTCTACCTCAAAGTTGTGAAGATAAGAAGGATTTGTACAGTGCTAGAGGAAAGCCTAGAATAATTATTTTATACCTGTCTACCTGAAATAAAGCACAAGTACTGCTGGAGACTGAATGTTTCTCTTTCCCCAAAACCTGTATGTTGAAATTCTAACCCCTAGTGTGATGGCATTAAGAGATGGGGTCTTTGGGAAGTGATTAGTAAGTCATAAGGATGAAATGCCCATCAATGGGATTAGTGCCCTCATAAGAGTCTTGAGAGCACCTGCTTCCTCTCTCTGCTCTTTGCCTTGTGAAGACACAAGGAGAAGACACCATCTACAAACCAGGAAGTGGCCCTCGCCAGACACCAGATCTGCCAGAACCTTGATCTTGGATTTCTCAGTCTCCAGAGCTGTGAAAAATAAATGTCAATGTCTGCTGTTTAAGTAAATTTTACCGAGCATTCAAAGAAAAATTGATACCTGTACTTCTCAAACTATTGCAAAAAAATTCAAGAGGAGGAAATACTTCCAAGTTTATTTTACGAAGGATGGAAAGTGACTTTGCTTGGGGCGATGGGCGCAGGATGCAGTGTGCAGACGATGTTTTGTTGGGTTCTACACTTGAAACCTATATGGTTTCGTAAACCAATGTCACCCAATAATTGTAATTAAAATAAATAAATATGAAATTAAAAGTGACCCTGGGAAATGAGAAAGTCCGATAGCCAAAAAGCACATGAAAAGATGTTCAGTTTCATAAGCTGTCAGGGAAATGCAAAATAAAACCACAGTGAGATCCTGATGCAAATCCAGAAGAAAGTGGTGCATACGTCCTCCAGCACACACATCTGGAAAAGTTCCTAGCAGTTTCATTGGCCTGACTGGTGGTGGTGCCGTGGACAGAACATCAACCTGGGCTACTGAAGGTCCAGGTTCAAAACCCCAAGGTCACCGGCTGGGGCCCAAGCTTTCCAGCTTGAGCCTAAAGGTTGCTGGCTTGAAGCCCAAGGTCATTGGCTTGAGCCCAAGGTCACTGGCTCAGCAGGAGTCACCCCCCTCTCCTGGTCACGGCACGTAGGAAAAGCAATCAATGAACAAATAAAGTGACACAACTACAAGTTGATGTTTCTCATCTCTCTCCCTTTCTGTCTGTCTCTCTCACTACAAAAACAAAGAAGAGAAACAAATTCTGGATATGCCCATCAACAACTGAATATATAAATCACTGAAATATTGCAATGTTTTACAGCAGTAAAAAAGAATGAACTGGGGGGAGGATAGATGAATAGGCAGAACCAGAAAATTTTTAAGGCAATGTCCATACAGTTAATACTCTGTATGGACACCAGCATGGTGGCTACCAGAGGGAAGTGGGGTGGGGGTACCACGAGTAAAGGGGTTAAATATATGGTGATGGAAGATGGTTTGACTCTGGGTGGTGGGCACACATGCAATGTACAGATGATGCATCATAGAAATGTGTACTTGAAACCTATATAATCTAATTAACAAATGTCACCTCAATAAATTAAAAAGGAAACACACAAATAAAGAAAATACTCTCTATAATACAGTACTATAATAATGGATTTATGTCATTATACATTTGTCTAAATCCATAGCCTGTTCACCCAGAATGAAACCTAACGGAAACTGCGGACTTGGGTGGTAATGATGGCTTGGTGGGTTCACCAAGTGTAACCAGTGTGCCACTCTGGTAGGGGATGTTGATGGCGGGGGAAGCTGTGAGCATGGGGGGAGGGTATATGGGAAATCTTTGTACCTTCTGCTCAACTTTGCTGTGAACCTAAAACTGCTGGGGAGGGGGGAGGTAGTCAATTAAAGAAAAAGAGAAAAGAATGAATTACTGCTACTCATCACAATTACAAACACAGGGTGATCCTTTAGGACATTAAGATGAGGAAGGGACTCAGACACAAAAGAGCAATGCTACATGATTCTATTTATGTGAATTTCAAGAACACACAAAACTATGACAGAAGACATGGTTGCAATTGGGTGGAAAATAACAGGGAGAGAGCACAGAGCAAAGGGTCTATTTCTGGATCTGGGTGGTGTTCACACGGGTAGATCCATCTGTAACAGTGCATCGATCCGTCCGCATAAGATCTGCCTACTCTATGCTCAACTGCAGTTTTAACTATTGAAGTTACACTAGGAAGCATGGCCACATCTTTCTTCCTAAAAATGAATCTGAAACCCAAGTTTTGCTGAGGTCCAGAGAGGAAACTTGCAAACTCCATGGGGCTCCCCCAACGACAGTGACAGATTGACAGCAGTGCCTTAAAGAGCGAGGCGAAGGGTTCACGGTTGGGAACGTCCTGGAGGTCCGTTTCCCCTTCTGTAGACGGGCATGTGGTCAGAAGGGAGCTCACATCAGGTCATGGATTGAGTCATTCACAGTATCTGCTAGACAAAACTTGCAAGAGACTTAGAAATTCCCCCAACCCTGACATCTCACACCAAGCTCTCCTTTCCTCCCCGACTTGCTAACAAAGCACAGACACTGTCTCCAGTCCACTGCCCTGTAGAGTCCCACACACCTCCCCCACCGTGGGCACTCCCCAGATAAGACTCGGGCTTTCCAACCTGTGGCGCCAGCCTGGGAGAAGCAGACAGAGCGCGGGCCCTGTGGCCCCTCCGCCGGCTCCGGCTAGCCCTTCCCTTCCCTGGCACCAAAACAGATGACTTCATCTTGGGGACCCAGCTCCTATCAGCTGATGGGCCTCCCTGGGACCGGAGGCGGGAAGGAGCCTGAAGGCAGAGGCTGGCCTGAGCTCTGGTTACTTTGGCACAGGCTGGGGCTCTGTGGAGTGTCAGCCGCAGCCTTCAAACCAGAGGAGCCCCGGCCTTGTTCTGGGGGTTCCTGCCGCCTGCACGTGGCTACCTCTCCCAGCTCAGCCTCCCTGCTACTCCGAGCTGAACTTAGTATGAAGCAGCTGCAACTGGAAGCCACCACTTAGCCAAGCGCAGAAGGACAAAAGAGGATCCCGCTGTCCTTGAAATTAAAGTCCCATTCCTGGTCATGAGTCCCACGGCGGCCGACCCTGCGTGTTTGCCCATGTTGATTGTCTTGGGCCAACCCAGGGCATCATTAATGCGGCTCAGGAATCTAAACTCTGTCACTGTCCACTTTCAGTGTCCACTCTCTTGCTCCTCCACCCACCCCCTTTACAGGGTCCAGTGTGACTGCTGAGGGACCAGCAGGGAGTCTGGGGGGGGGGGGGGGCCTGCTCAACAGGCCACGGCCTGGGGAAATGGCTGTGTTCTGCAGGTCGTGTCACTGCTTGGTGGCTTTGCTGCTGATACCAGTTTTCAGTCTGGCCCAACCCTTTGGGGGTGCTGGTTACTGCCCTGGCCAAGGTGGGGCTCATGTTGTCACCTGCAGAGGGTAAGCTCTGGAGCTGGGCCACTGACTTCTCACATCCACGTGATCTTAAAGCAAGGTAAGTCACCTAACGTCTCCAGATCCCAGTTGCCTCACCTATAAATTGGGGGTTTAACTTACTCTCTCAGACCACTGCTGTACGGATCAAAAAAAATAAAATAAAATAGTGCTTCGTGTCCAGCAGTAAAAACACTCAACACATATGTTATTTTTATTACCTGGATCTGTCTGGTGTCAGGGGTCTCTGTGGCATGGTGGTCCTGGTGAGGAGATCAGCTTCTGCCTGTCTCCCTCAGCCCCCAGCCTTTGGGTGTACAAACAGAGGCTCTAGAACCCCCAGGGAGCCCCTGGGCTCTCTCATGATGAATTCCAGCACCACAGGGACTCTACTCCCCTGGCCTCCATCCTCTCCTTCCGGGCCAGAAACATCGTGATTCCTGAGGCCCAGGCACTTGAACCACCTCCTGGCTTCAGAAATCACTATTTGAAAAAGCAGACTTTGTCAAGCAGACGCCTGTCAAACATTGGGGAGAAGTGCACTGTGCCTCTTCCCCACCCCAGAGAGGAGGGTGCCAGTGGGTGGGAATGTGTCATCTTAGCAGCTCCCCAGATCAAGGTTCTCCCGTGCCCTCTCACTTTCTGTTCATCCCTCTGCCTTTCTGGAAAACACAGGGCCAGTTGACTCTCCTGAGCCTTGTGCAGACTCGTCCGGGCATCACGTTCAAGTAGACCCTGCACTTCCCTGTTGGAGGTTGAGTGTGAGACAGGTGATCAGGGAGCAGGAAGAGCTTTAGATAGTGTCATCCCCTGTGTTACCCAGATTTCACGTTCTTACCCAGCTCCTTTTAGCACTTCTAAATGTAACCTGCAATGATGAGGCTTGTGGCCTGCCGCAGTCTGACTTGCGCATGCCTTAGCTCCCCGACAACAGCTCCGCTTGCTGGAAGAGCAGTTGTATGTACGTGAACACTGAGAAAGTAGTGAGCCAGAGACCGGCCTCAGGTCCCACAGCTTGTTCCAAACTAGGATCTGGACCTTCTGGTTCTGGTTCTGGTTCTGCAGAGCAGGCTCTGTGTGTGTCCGGCTGCCCCAAGAGAGGAGCCTTACTCCCTCCCGTGGGGACAGCTGAGCAAGGGCGCATGGGCCTGGCCTCTGGACTCTCTCTCCACAAGGGCTGACAGCCCATCGCTCGGGGTGACAACCATGAAGAGCCTCCTGCTAATGCCTCCTGAGGGTCTGCAGTGTGTGGGTGCTGGGGGCCACTGGGAATGCCCGGGCACTTTCATGCCCTTAAGACCCTCCGGGACCACAGCCTGCATGAGATACTACTTTTTAATGATAATTATGAGCACTGGCGAGAGTGTTGGTCAACAGGAACTGTCACACTTTTCTGGGAGTAGTTAAAACTGAAGTCACCATTTTGGAGGGCGGTTGGACTCCATGGTTCAAAACACTTTAAATCCATGACCCCAAAATATTCTAGCTTTGGCTTTGACCCTCCCCTCTCAAACCAAACCTCTCATCTGGCCCACACCTCCTCCTGACCCAGCTCCCACACCCCGGCTCTGCACTTGCTTTACCCCTGCTTCTGACCACATTGTTTGCATTTAATCTCCATTTATATTTGATGTTTAACCCTGAATTCCTTTACAGAATTCTACCACTCTGACTTATCTCTGTCCAGACAGGCTCTGAAAGGTCACATCCAAATTATGGCCCCTCACATCTGAGCACAGCATGCCAGTCCTGTGGCCGTTACCGTGGTTAAGATACCACCGTTCGATAAATAAAGAAGCAAAACATTCTGAGGGTTTGGAGCCTCCATCTGACTCAGAGCAAAGGTTCGGGCTGTTTCTAAGGCGAAAGCTAGTAGCTTCATCAGCTACTGTGGGAAGTATTAGGTTGAGAGAGGTGAGAAAGCGGGGACACTGGCAGGAGGGGGATCTGGTCATCACGACATCCCACCTAGAGTGTGTTGGGAATGGTAGAAAGAGATCTGTAAACTTGTTGTACGCCTGCCTCCAGCTGAGCCACTTTGCCAACATCCCTGTCAGGTCACAGCGATAACTTGGGCCCCCTGTGGTTCCTCCAATTACTCTGGTCTGCTGTTGCCATACCCAGGTCATTCCCCAGCAAGCAGAAGCCATGGGTTTAAACCCTACTCCTAAACCACATGACTGCCCACCCCACTGAGCTGCTCAGAGCTGTTCGCCCTGTCCCTGCCCTGGGCCCGGCTCCGGGCGCAGCGTGATGGCCAGGCTTGGGGGGAGGGGGGAGCAGAGGGCTGCAGAGATGCTGTCAGGCTCTGGTATTATTGTCCAGAGCTGGGAGGCCACTTATCTGGAACGCCCACACAGGGAAATGAGATAGTCCGGCAACACTTTTCCTACCAATATCCTTATCTTGACTGGAAAGAAGACTGTGTTTGTGTGTGAAGACATGTGTGTGTGATTTTACAAACTCCTGTGTATGTCTACACGTTTTCCATGCCATGACTTCTGACCAGGTGGATGTTGTTTGTGTAATTTAATGACTTGAATATGAGTCTGCAAAGTATATCCAAACTTGTCATGTCGGAAGAAAAGTAGGTGGCAAAAAGGGAGACCAGAGATGGGAGGCACAGAAGGAGAAAAACAGCATCAGGGGAAACATTTCTAAAAGACTGAAAACAACCAGCTTTGGTGACAGGGTGACGAAATGAATATTTTCATACATTGATTAGGAAAGTTGTGTAATGTTGAAAAGTTAAATGTATCTTCCCTAGTAAGTCTACTTTCTATATCTACCCAAGAGATAGTATGCATGCACAACACAAAGAGATGTACAAGAATATTCATTACAGAATTATTATGGCAGCAAAAACTATAAATAACCTAAATGTCAATTGACAGGGGAGTGGTTTAAATATATTATTGTTTAGTATATTATAAGTATCAGTCAGAAAGAACAAAAAAATAATCTTTATACCAAAATGGAAAGATTCCCCCAAATGCGTAAGTTTAAAAAAATACCAAATCACAGAATTTATATGGATTATACTATATAAGGAACAAAAAATATATAAATTTCTACAGAAATATAAATATCTATGTATCTATTTATATAGATATCTCTACATATGGAAACGCACACACTCTCACATATACAGAGAGAGAGAAGGAGGCCTGGAAGGTGTTCACACAGAAATGACAGCAGTGTTTGCCTCTAAAGGAAAAGGCTGGAATTAAAGATGTATTATCTAAATACTCCTACCATGGAGATAAGTTTCTGTATAATTTGTTTAATTATAAACACATTTAAACATTTTTTATAAATAAATTTTTATTTTAATGGGGTGACATCAATAAATCAGGGTACATATATTCAAAGAAAACATTTCCAGGTTATCTTGTCATTTAGTTCTGTTGCATACCCCTCACCCAAAGAGAGATCGTCCTCCGTCACCCTCTATCCAGTTTTCTTTGTACCCCTCCCCCTCTCCCTCCTCCCCTCCCCCCACCCCCCGTAACCACCCCACTCCTGTCCATGTCTCTTAGTCTCGTTTTTATGTCCCACCAATGTATGGAATCCTGCAGTTCTTGTTTTTTTCTGATTCACTTATTTCACTCTGCATAATGTTATCAAGATTCCACCATTCTGCTGTAAGTGATCCGATGTCATCATTTCTTCTAGCTGAATAGTATACCATGGTGTATATGTGCCCCATCTTCTTTATCCAGTCTTCTATTTTTTTTTTTACAGTGATTAAAAGCCTTTAAGCAAACTCTTGGCCAATACAGCAAGAATCCATAAAAGAGTAGTGTCCTTAAGATGTTCACCAAGTCTTAAACATTTTAAAGAAATCAACAACACTAAGGTCCACTAACCACAGACCCTATAATCCAAACAGAAATTGGGAAAGAAAATCAATTATCTTGTTTTCTGTAGCAAACCTGTGATTCTGCCTGGTTCTCATCCTCCTGGTAAGTTGAAGGGAGCAGGAGCAAGAGCAAGCAGGAAGAAGGGACCGAGGTCACCACCACACCTTGTGTACATGGGGAAAGAATAAGGTTATTTTTACCTGTGTTGTTCTGAAAAGTAGCTACCGATGCAGAGAACACAGGTAGGGTAGCTGAAAGTTTTCCCCATAGAGTTAGATCCAGAAAAAGGTTTAATTTGAGCCAATCTTTTTTTATTTATATTATCAATTGGGAAACTGAGGCCTGAGTAGGTAAAAAAGAGTAAAATTCTTGCAACTCTACAATTAATTCTCCTCCTCTTTCTGGATCGTGGAGGAGAGGAGGAGAATTCAACCCAGAGACAGTAATAAAGATATACACTCCCTCACTCCAGGAGAAATTCTGGCAAAGCTCCTAAACTTGAGCAGACCCATAGATGATGCTAGAATCATTTAAAATCTCACCACCTGGAGAATGGGAACCAGGGATCTCAGGATCAGAAGATGAAGACTAAAGCTCTCAGCCTTTACAGACCCTTCCCCAAAACTCTTTACCCAGGATGGAACCACTACTCACAAGACATATGTCAAGGACAAGCAAAATTAATAAAGAAAAAAATTGTCTCCTAGTCCTCCACCTTACGTTCAAAGCAGTTCTCTTCCATTGTAGTTTAGCTAGATATAAAATTCTAAGTTGCCAGTTATTTTTCTTTAGCACTTTATTCCTTTTTTTTTTTTGGCTGCTGTGCTGTGAAAAGTCAGTCCTCAGTCTAATTGCTGTACCTTGGTATATTAACCCATCTTTTCTCTCTGGTTGCTTTGGAAATTTTTCTTCTTATCTTTTATGTTTTACAATGTGTCTGGGAATAGATTATTTTTAATCTAGTTTATAACTGTGTTTATTAAACCTAAGTATACTTGCCTTTCATTAATTCTGGAAAATCCTCAGTTATTATTTCTTCAAATATTGCCTCTTGAAATAACGTTTTCTTGTATTTCTTCATTTTGCCTTAGTTTGATTTCCAAAAGTGGAGCCTGAGAGCATGATTTAAGTGCAGTTTGATTTCCAAAAGTGGAGCCTGAGAGCATGATTTAAGTGCAAATTTATTAAGGAAGTGATCCCAATGACCAGAAATAGTGAGGTATGGAGAGTGAAACAGAAAATTCTATAAAGTTCACATTATTGAACTAGTTATCACTGTGGCTATCTGGGGCTCAGTCCTCTTTCAGAGGACTCTTTAGAGAACTTTGTAGCACATGCCTTGGATTGTTTCAATGAAGAACAATTTAATTGAGGCATTTATTTACTTACTCCCATCCTCCATTAGTGGAGGGCTGCTCATCTAAGTTGAATCATACAGTATTTGTCCTTTTGTGACTGGCTTATTTCACTGAGCAAAATCGAGGTTTATCCATGTTGTAGCATGTGTCAGAATGTCATTCCTTGTACACCTAAAACTAATACAATGTTATATGTCAATTATATTTCAATTTTAAAAATAAGTAAATAAAAAAATTGCATTCTTTTTTAAGGCTAAATAATATTCCACTTTGTTTATTTATTCATCCATGGATGGAAATTTGGGTTGAAACAAATTCTTTTTTTAATTATTAAGTGAGAGGCTGGGAGGCAGAGAGACAGAGTCCCACATGCACCCCAATCAGGATCTACCCAGCAAGTCCCCTACCAGGCAATGCTCTGCTCAACTGCTCTGTTGCTCAGGAACTGATCTATTTTAGCACCTGAGGAGCCATCCTCAGTGTCCAGGGCCAATGTGCTGAAACTATTTGAGCCATGGCTATGGGAGGAGAAGAGAGAGAGAGAGAAAGAGAGAGAGAGAGAGAAAGAGAAAGAGAGAGAACGGGGAGAGGTGGAGGAGCATATGGTTGCTTCTCCTGTGTACCCTGACTGGGAATCAAACCCAGTACTTCCACACGCTGGGCCAATGCTCTACTGCTGAGCCAACCAGCCCCAGTGAAACAAAATTTTAAGTAAGAGTTTCAGCTGGAGTTTAGGGTTATTGGGAGATGTTTTACCCACCTAGAGTTACAGACAAAGTCTTTCTCACCAATGAGCAGGGGGTTTTAGTTCCCCTTTCACTGAGCATCAGCTTTTCAAGGGCTCTGACTTATACAGGGATCTCAGGGGCAACTCCCTTTTCTTATACTCCTAGAGCCTCAATGCCTGTCCCTGTGAGGTAGTTAAAACCAAAGCCTCTAGCCAATAGCACCTACTTCCTAATGAGATCCCGCCTCTCTCAGACTCCAGGGCCCACAGAATCAGTTCTCACTCTAACTACTCTGACTTTCTATTCCTTCTTCATCCTTAGAACCTTGGGGTTTCCCTTTCCTGTTTTAAAGTGGTTTTCAACCTTGGCTCATATTAGAGTCAACTGGGGACATTTTAAAAATTCCCGGACACAACCCAGACCAGACATCCAATTTAAATCTCTGGTAATCAGAAGTAAGGTTATTGAAATAAAACTATCTTATGTAAATAACCATACAAGAGGTACCTGAGTATGCAAAAAAAAACTATGAAGGTTGATTCAAGGTGTCAAAACATAGGAGCCCTGTCCTGTTCTCACTCTGCTGCCTTTGTTAGGTTATAGTTCGAAAGTGGGAAATTGTGGTCTGGGATCATTTTTAGGCTGCAAACTTAATCTGGAAATAATATTGATTGTCAAGTATAACTACCTCCTTTAGCCTCCTACGTGAGCTCTTCCTTACAAAGCCCAGATTTGGTACCATTAACATTCTGATGTCCCACACCACATCTTTCTATGGGGAATGAACCAGTTTTCAACAAGAGCAAAGCAACAAGTCTGTCCAGTATTAAACTAGCAAATGCATATGTCATCTTCATTTTGTCACCTCTACTGAATGAAGTGACCTCTTTAGCCCATATATGATTCTTTGCTGTTCATACACTTGCATCAGCCCCAGCGAACTCATTAATGATAATAATAGTAACCAGCAAATAGTAACAACTTCTGCTATTTAATTTTTTTTTTTTAACAGTGACAGAGAGAGAGTCAGAGAGAGTGATAGACAGGGACAGAGAGAGATGAGAAGTATCAATCATCAGTTTTTTGTTGTGACACCTTAGTTGTTCATTGATTGCTTTCTCATATGTGCCTTGACCGCGGGCCTTCAGCAGACTGAGTAACCCCTTGCTCAAGCCAGCAACCTTGGGTCCAAGTTGGTGAGCTTCTGCTCAAACCAGATGAGCCCGCGCTCAACCTGGCGACCTCAGGGTCTCGAACCTGGGTCCTCCGCATCCCAGTCCAACGCTCTATCCACTGCGCCACTGCCTGGTCAGGCAACTTCTGCTATTTAAACTGCCCTATTGCTACCAGGGTCCAGAACCTGGACTCCAAATTTTACATCTTTATTTTTTATTGTTCTTACATAAATGTAATTATAAAAAATAAAATGAATATACATTATACTATATAAAAATGTTATAACTTTATACTATATAAGAAATATAAAATTATTACTATTATTATAAACTATTATGCAAAGAGATAAGTGCAGAAAAACAGACCACAATATTATCGTAGCCAAGGTTTAATAGGTTTTGATACTTTGTCATATTGGCCTCAAATCAAATTATAGAGTGAAAACTTTTATCACATTCTTTATCCCTCCCCTCCCCAGAGGTAACTGCTATCTTAAAGTTGTGCTTATCATTTGCAAGAACATTTTATACCTTTTCTACATGCACAGATATCCATAAATAACATACAGAATTGCATGCGTTTGAAATTTTTACCTAAATTAAATGGCATTGGAAGGGAATAACAGGTTACGCTACACACATGCAGCATCTGCACATTCCAGTAGGTGTCACTAGTGTTTCAGTCAGAGAGAAAGGTGGGGGGAAGAGAGTGATGGGTTTTTTGTTGTTGTTCTCAGCGATATAGATTTGGAGTCTCGTTCTGTGGAGGTTTTAACTCATTTGCATTTTGAGACTGTCTACATGTAACACACTGGAGCTTTATTTTTCAAAGCTTAAAAGCAGCATTGTATGCAATGAGACCTCAGTTTGTTTGTTTTTTTAACTCTTTCTCTAGAGGAAAGGCCCATGAGATATGGAGAAAGGCACAGAGCAGAAAGGTGGAAGATACCCCTGGAGTGTTTGGCAGAATCTGATGTTAGTCCCAGCGCCTCAGCTAACCAGCTATGCCAACTTGGGAAAGCAGGTTCCTTCCCTGGGCCTCAGTGCACCCCACTGCTTGCAGGAGTGAGGGAGTCAGACATAGTAAGGATAGCATATCCTTGCACCTCTGGCACCGATGCTGGTCCTTTGAGAGTGGCTCCCGGGGCTGCCCTGGTGTAAAGCCAGGAGGCACGGCCAGGGCCACCATCACAGCAGCCGCCTGGCCCATGCAGGTTCGCATTGGATTCGGACAGTCGGTAAAGAAACCATGGAGCCAAAAACTGGTGGGCCATAGCCTTTAATCCTACCTTGCACCCAGCGGGCAAGTAAAAATACACACTGAGCTCCAAAACCCAGTCACACTCAGTGCTCACAAAGCCACTGACTTATCCGAGTTTCCTAGAATCAAAGGTTTCTAGCTCACCAGACTTATTCTCCTCAGTTCCCCATCTCTCCTTCCTTATCCCAAATACAAACTCTACACAAACTGGCATCTCACTCAGCACTCCACCATCTTGGCTGCTTCTCCTGGCCTCCTCCACGTGGCCTTTCTCTGCTCTCCTCTGCTCTCTCTTCTAATACTAGTCTCAGGAACCAAGCATCCAAGCTCCCACTTCGTCCCCATTTTATAGTGTAGCAATCCAAACTCTTAATCCAATATACAAAACAGGGAAGTCTCTAATACAAAGTCACTTCTCTGAGGCATGATTGGATTGTACCGCCCTACATCAAAAAGGGTGGGAAAGGCTTAATCCCAAAACCAAGCCCCAGGCTACAAGGATTTTCAACACACATTAATATCACCTGGGCTACCGCCTCACGTGGGCAGCGTAATCTTTAACAAAGTGAGCATAATACATTTTATCTGCCCAACACCTGGACAGAGAAAGAAAGGGTTCCCCGTATTCCACACTCACTAGAGGGCAGTGGGCATGCCCCCATGTTTGCCATCCCAGACGAGAACTTCTTGAGGTCCCTACCAGGTCTAAATTCACCTCCCTTCCTGCCCTCCTGGCTGGGCAGCAGCAAAAGAAATTTGCTGACGTGGGGCCATGACCAACCCCATCTTGATTATGCACATATTTATTTTATTCATTTTATTTTTAAAGTGGGTGTGGCTTGTTTTAAATCTCAGGAAGTCTTAGTTAAATGACCAGTTCAGGTTCAGAGAGCACAGAGGTTGAGAACCCATTTGGACTGTGGTCAGACCTCGGTTTTTCCTGAAACCGCCAGGCAGATTAGCCTTGCCTCTTCACTCCCAGATCCACAGCAGAGCCCTGAAAGCACACATCCTGCATCCCCACTCACTAAAACTGTCAACAGTCACAGCAAATTTGATTAAACAACAACAACAAAAAAGTCCAAAGAAGTGCTGCCAGTTTGATACTTTTTTAGGAGTCCATGAGGGCCAGTGTGTCTACCCATTAAACATCTGTCCTAACTACCACTGGTCTTGGAGGCAGGGGCATGGGCCGACCATGTGAGCCATGAGCTTCGGGAGGTCTGGGTCACCCTGTGGCAGCTTCCAGAGGCTGGAGCCTGCCCCTGGGCTGCACTCCTCCCACTGGCCCCTCCCTGACCTGCCCTCTCTCTGGCCTTGGGGCCCTGGGGAGGCCTGAAAGGGCCATGGGAGTTTGGCTACCATTATCCGGCCCTTATCTGAGCCCACTTAGTTCAATGACTAGGAGCCGACCTGAGGGTCACGCCTGTCTCCAGAGAGCCAGTGCTATCTCGGTGACCTGCAGAAACCTTGGCATGAGCTCATGTTTTCTGACGACAGAGAGGACCCCAGCCATATCGCTGCTCCGAACCCCCACCCCCAGCGTCTGGCAAGAGCTGGGTGAAGGCTCCACCATTACTCACTGAAATAGCAACACAGATAACCACAGCAGACAGAAATACATTGATGAATTTCCATTCAGAAAAACCCCTCGTCCCACCCTCCCCTCGGTCTTCCTGTGGTCCCACTCAGTGGGACACTCAAGCACAAAGGCAAGGCCTTTCTCAGACACAGCCTGGAAACCATCACGACCAATTGTGGAGGTTCAGAACAAATCACCCCAAGATGTGCCTCAGCGGTATACAGATTACTTTAAGCTAAAGGCAACTTTAGCTGCATGCTCAAGAGAAAATTCTGCCCCACCCTTTAACTACCTATAGGAATTTGAATTAGGGGCCTTGCTCATAAGAGATTATCAGAGATAACTTCTTCTGACCTATCTATAGGGCAGGGCAAACTTGTATTTACTAACCTTCTGTTTTTCTTATCATCTTGCAATGACCCTTTGAAGTCCCCAAGCTGCATTATTTCATCCCTAGCTCAGAATGTCCTATATACTTCCATCTCTCTTTCTATCTCTGAACCTCTCTCATGCATGTGGGGTCTGTGTATGCAGGGTTTTTATAATAAAGATGTATTAAATGTGGTTTTCTCTTGCTAATCTGTCTCATGTCTATTTGATTATTAAACCAGACAGAACCTTGAAGGTAGAAGAAAGTTTGTTCCTCCCTCACGCCCCCACCACCACCATGAGGACATGATGGACCTTAAACTACTGAATTAAACTACTGAAAAGTATAATTCCTGCGAAGTATAATCAAGAATTCATGTGCTTGTAGTGGCGCAGTGGATAAAGCATCTACCTGGAATGCTGAGATCGCCAGTTTGAAACTCTGGGCTTGCCCGGTCAAGGCACATACAAGAAACAATGAGTTGATAACTCTCGCTCCTACTTCCTTCCACCCCCACCTTTCTCTTTCTTCCTCTCTGTTGGGCAGATAAAATGTATTATGCTCACTTTGTTAAAAATAGCGCTGCCCACGTGAGGCCGTCGCCCAGGTGATATTAATGTGTGTTGAGAATTATTGTAGCCTGGGGCTTGGTTTTGGGATTAAGCCTTTCCCACCCTTTTCGATGTGGGGTGGTACAATCCAATCATGCCTCAGAGAAGTGACTATTAGAGACTTCCCTATTTTGTATATTGGATTAGAGGTTGTGAAGCTACAATATAAAATGGGGGCGGAACGAGAGTTTGCGCTCTTGGTTCCTGAGATTATCATTAGAAGAGAGAGCAGAGGAGAGCAGAGAAAGGCCATGTGGAGGAGGCCAGGAGAAGCAGCCAAGATGGCGGAGTGCTGAGTGAGATGCCAGTTTGTGCAGTTTAACGCTGGAGAAGGAAGGAGATGGGGAACTGAGGAGAATAAGTCTGGTGAGCTAGAAACCCTTGATTCTAGGAAACTCGGATAAATCAGTAGCTTTGTGAGCACTGAATGTGATTGGGTTTTGGAGCTCAGTGTGTGTTTTTACTTGCCCGCCGGGTGCAAGTTAGAATTAAAGGTTATGGCCCACCAGTTTTTGGCTCCGCTGTTTCTTTACCGACTGTCCGAATCCGATGCGAACCTGCATGGGCCAGGCTGCTGTGATAGTGGCCCTGACCCTGGCCACTGGCTTTACACTCTCTCTTTAAAATTAATAAATAAAACTTTAAATTAAAAAAAATAAAAAGAATTCATGCTAAAACATTTGGAAAAACACCATAAAGACAGAAACCCTGTCTTACTCATCTGCATGTTCCAAAGTCTGACATCCCATGGCAAACAGTAAGCTCTCAGTATAAATGAACAGAATTGAACTATATCGGGTAGGACTGACAGCCCACAGGACTAGGAAGCAGGTCATTGGTTGCTGACCCTACTTTGACTTCCTGGGGTCCTTGGGCAGTTTAGTTCCCTCTCTCTGGTCCACAGAGACATAATAAAATCTGTCAAGAGCTTTTAGTGCATTTACATTTAATGTAATTACTGACATATTTGAGTTTGTTGGTCAAATAAATTTGTAAATATGATATAAAGGTTTGCTCGCTTATAGTTTGCATTGGGTGTGGGGGATAGACTGTAAGCAGGCAGTGTTGTTATACCCTAAGGCTTAGTTTTAAAACTAAGCCTTTCCCACCTTATGTGACTTTGTATCAAAGACTTTCTTGTTTGTATATTGGACTAAAGGTTTTCATTTCTAGCCTGACCAGGCGGTGGCGCAGTGGATAGAGCATTGGACTAGGATGCGGAGATACCCGGGTTCAAGATCCCGAGGTCGCCAGCTTGAGCATGGGCTCATCGGGTTTGAGCAAAGCTCACCATCTTGAGCCCAAGGTCACTGGCTCCAGCAAGGGGTCACTCGGTCTGCTGTAGCCCTACAGTCAAGGCACATATGAGAAATCAATCAATGGACAGCTAAGGAACTGCAATAAAGAACTGATGTTTTTCATCTCTCTCCCTTCCTGTCTGTCTGTCCCTCTCTCTGACTCTCTCTGTCTCTGCCACACACACACACACAAAAAAGTTTTGTTTTCTACACTATAAAATGGGGCAGACAAGGAGCTTGCTCTCTCTCAGTTCCTGAGATTAGCATTAGAGAGGAGAGCAGAGAAAGGCCACGTGGAGGAGAGGAGAAGCAGCCAAGATGGCAGAGTGCTGAAGGAGAAGCCTGTTTGTGCAAAGAGAGGGAGATGGGGAACAGAGGTGAATAAGGCTGGTGAGGTACAAATCTTTGATTCTAGGATTCAAAGTAGCTTTGGGAGCCGTGAATGGAAAGGGAAGTGTTTTCCCACTGCATATTTCTTGTCCGCCGGGTGCAAACTAGGATTAAAGCTAATGGCCCACCAGTTCTTGGCTCCGTTGTTTCATTACCATCTGTTCGAATCAAATGCAAACCTGCATGGGCCAGGCGACTGTTACGGTGGCCATGGCTACTGGCTTTACAGAGTTTAAATTTGCAACTTTTTTTTTTTAAGCTTAGTTTTTTGGGGTTTTTTTTTAATTTTTTTATTTATTTACTTTTTTAGATTTTATTTATTCATTTTTATTAGAGAGAGAGAGGAGAGAGAGAGAGAACAGGGGGAGGAGCAGGAAGCATCAACTCCCATATGTGCCTTGACCAGGCAAGCCCAGGGTTTCGAACCAGTGACCTCAGCATTTCCAGGTCAACGCTTTATCCACTGCGCCACCACAGGTCAGGCCGCAACTTCTTTTATCACTTTCTATTTGCCCTGGATGCTCTATGCTTGGTTTTCTCTCTCTACTCGCCATTACTTAACTTGATCTCCACTTAATCAATTTCATCATGTTCTCTCTCTATTACTTTGGAAGGTATAAGCCCTATTTTTATCATGATTACATAGAAATTACAACATGCAGAGCTAATAATAATTCATTACCAAAGCCTAAAGTCAAATGTATGGTCAAATAAGGAAGTCTCTGATACTGAGCCACTTATCTGAGGCATATATAGGATTTCTCATAAGAGTGCACCACCTCACATCATGCAACAGTCAAGGGTGTGGGGAAAAGCTTAGTTTTGAGAAGATCTTAGTATTAGAAGGATGTTGAAAAGATCTTAGTATTAAAACGGTGGGCAACTTAGTTTTAAAACTAAGTCTTAGGCTATAATGACTTCACCAGCTTACAGCCTGTCTCCCACACCCCATGCAAACTATAAGCGAGCAAAAACATATATATCATATTTACAAACTTATTTGACCTACATCAAACAATACGTTTAACCTACTCCCAGACAATAACAATCTTGACACACTTTAACTCCATTTTACCCCTTCAGCTTATATGCTATTGTGATGTATTTCAATTTTCCAGTTCTTTCTAATCTCACAAATCATTATTATTATTGTTTTATACAGTGTTTGTTCATTTAAATGTGACCATATATTTGCCCATTCTTTTTACCTCTATTTATTCTTGCACCTCAGTCCTTCCATCTTGGACTGTTTTTGCTGTCTTCCTGAAACACAACCTATAGAATTCCCTTCCATGGGCTTAATATTGGAAAAATCCCTTCTGGTTTTATTTATTTGAAAATTTATTTTGCTGTTATTTAAAAAAAAATGTTTTCACTGTATAGAATTCTAGGTTAGCAGTTATTTTTCTTTCAGATATTTCTTTTAAATATCTCAAAAATATTTTATCATCCAGATTTCACTATTACCAATGTGGTTATCTCCCCCCTACACACCCTCACCCCACTCCCGCCCCTAGTGACTTTTAAGATATTTTTTCTTTGTCTTTGGTATTCTGAGGTGTTACAAAGAAGTGACTAATATGTAGATGCATGCGTTATTCTATTAGACTTGAACATTTAGATTGACAGTCTGGATGGTTTCTTTTGGCTAATTTCCTATTCACTAATTCTCCTCTTAGTTGTGTCTAATCTGTTATACTCTCCATGGCACTTTTACTTGTCTGGTTATCATATGTTTCATTTATTAAGGTTCTATTCTGTTCCTCTTAAGATCTGTTGATGGCACTTTGGAAACTTTCCTGCAGGTATTTCCAAGCTCCTATTTCTATTAGCATACCAGGCATGCTTTTTGTGGGAGTACACTTAGAATAATCAGACAGAGAAGGGATCTTGGTATCATTATTCCAACAAAGTATTTGTGGATCTGTTTCTATTGTCTCTTCTTTCTGCTGGTTCTTCTCTTGGTACCTTGTTTTCTTTTGGTGTCAGGTTATCTTTTATTGTAAGCTGCTCATCATACTTGAAAAAGTATTTATAGCAATAATTTCAGATCCAGGTCAAAGCTACCTTTCTTCAAAGAGGATCTGGCTTGCTTCTGTCAGGTTCCCAGGGGTTATTTCTGTCCCCCATCGCCCAATCCATAAGGCTATCAAAGGAAAGTCCAAATTTGTCAAGATCAGTAAACATTCTCAAAAAGGCAAAAATGGTTTCCAGATTCTGCTTACATCTCTATGTACTTGTTTGCAGTTCAGTTTTGACCCAATTATTTGATGCTGCTATGTTTATACTTAAATGCTTTTAGGGTCCTTAAAAAAAACAACTGCAGAATACGTTGTTTTCAGCAGGGAGTAGTTTGTCCAAATGACCTAAACTGCCATGGCCAGATCCACTGAGCTTATTTAACACTTACCTACCTAATAGCTTGGTGGTTTCCCTCAACCAAAGACCATTCTGTCTCAGAGGACTATTTAAAGACACAAAACTTCATGCAGTGTTGAAAAGACGGGTTTTGTAACTTCTACCAAGATGTTTAAAACTAAAAATACTATGTTCTAATCTTTAACTTATCTGGATAATATGATTCTCATAGTGTCTCATGTTATTTGAGGTACATCTGTATTTATTATCCATTGCCACATCACAAATGTCACTAACTGAGGGATTTAAAACAACACATATTATCTCACGGTTTTTCTTGGTTGGAATCCAAGAATGGCTTATCTCAGTCATTTGCTTTGGGTTATCTCCAAAGGCTGAGGTGCTCTCAGTCAGGGCTGGGGGCTCATCTGAAGGCTCAACTGGGAAAGGATCTGTTTCCAAGCTCACCTGAGTGGTTGCTGGCAAAATTCAGCTCCTTTTGAGATGTTGGACTAAAGGCCGAAGTTGACTGTTGGCTGAAGGCATTTTCTTGCCATGTGAGTCTCTCAAAATTGTTTCATCACAGCCAGCAAAAGAGAAAAGAGGCTGCTAGCAAGACAGTCCAAATCTTTCATAATCTAATCATGGCGGTGACATCTTTTCATGTTGAGCCATTCAATTAGTTAAAACAAGTTACTCAAAGGGAGAGGATTAGACAGGTGTAAATACCAGAAGGCAGAGATCATTGGGGATCATCTCAGAAGCTGCCTATTGCAACATCTTCTGGGCAGACTTCCAAGTGTGACATTGGCACAACCCCAGCAAGTGCTAAGCGTGATGCCTCCTCTCCACCTAGGGCAGTGGTCCCCAACCCCCAGGCCATGGACCGGTACCGGTCCATGGGCCATTTGGTACCGGTCCACAGAGAAAGAATAAATAACTTACATTATTTCCGTTTTATTTATATTTAAGTCTGAACGATGTTTTATTTTTTTAAAATGACTAGATTCCCTCTGTTACATTCGTCTAACGTGCACTCTTTTTGCTTGTCTCGGTCACATGATACATTTATCCGTCCCACCCTAAAGGCCGGTCCGTGAAAATATTTTCTGACATTAAACTGGTCCGTGGCCCAAAAAAGGTTGGGGGCCACTGATCTAGGGGACACTTTGTTCCAAAGTCAGCCAGACAGGTAAGAGTCTGGTTAGCACATAACAGTTGAGTGACCTTGAATAAATTACTTCCCTTCCCTGGACCTTAGTTTCCTGATCTGTAAACTGGGACAATAAATATCCTCAAAGGGCTTACACAATCTAATATTCAGCCAGCATGCCAACCAGTTCTTAAATTACTTGTTTCCCTGAGCCTCCTGGAGGTCCCTTGGCCACCACAGTATTCCTGATCCTTGCCTCAGGACCTTCTTGGACCCCACACAATCCAGCGATTACAGTAATAACATCTGGCACAACAATGGGCCTGTAGGACCATGCTCCAGTGTCATGCAGGCCATTTCCCATCCTGTCCCATCCTGAATGTAAAATGTCTTGAATATCATCCTTGGTTGTCAGTTTTCTGAATATGCTGAGGTCTCCAAAAGCACACTTCGTAAACAGAACCCCACTTTCCGGCTTGCATTCTGAAACACTCAGATGGAGAGCCTGCTCTGAATCTACTCACCAAAGGGGCCTGTAAATGGAACCCCAAGTGAAAGGGTCTCACCTACCCGATCGCACCAGTGGACTGGGGCAGGCCTAGAGGCCGCTCAGCAAAACCCTCTCCTGGTGGAAATCTGGTGTGAAAAAACAACCTCCTTGCTTTTCAAGCAGACCATGTAAATAAACTTCCTGGCACAATTTATGGCATGATGTAGAAAAAAGCTTTTGCCTGCACCTTTGGAAAAGAGGGTCTGTATCCTAGCCCTGGCTCTGCCCGTGGCGCTGGAGTCTGACTGCCCGGATTCAAACCCCCACCCCACCAGAAATTGACTGTGCGGCTTGGGCAGGCTTTTCCAGCATGAGTTCTCTCTCGGGTCAGACTGCCTGGTTTGAATCCCAGACCTGCTGCTTGCCTGCTCTGGCCTTACGCAATTTGTGAACTCTCTCTCCACCCCCATTTCTTCATTGGGGCTACCTGGTAGGGTCTGTGTGGTCAGCAAATGAATTCAGGCATGTACACAACTTAGAACAGTATCTGCACAGAGTAAGCTTTCAATAAAGGTAAGTCATTGTTATTAAATAAAGAATCCAAATAAAGAGCTTGGCACTTCATAAGCATCTGATTATAATTATTAATCGCGCTTCAGTTGACTCACCTAAGTGAGAATAACAATATTTACTTCCAAATGTATGAGAAAATGCTGAATGAAATGTTCCATGCAAGTCAATTTCACTCCAATGTCTCACTTTGCATACATCTGTTACCCCTTTCCCAAGTGATGAGGGTGGCTACAAAACTGGAGAACCTGCCAACAACAGGGCCCAGGAGATGAGGGAGGAGGGATGGGAGTCAACTCCATTTCTTCTTGACACCACCTCCTGGAAGCCCAGCCAGCTGTGCCCCACTGGTTCTTTCAACAGCGCCCTTTCAAACACAGAGCTGAAAAAAAGAGTGTTTTTTACAAGCCTCCTGAAGAGGCCAGAGGCTTTGACCACAGAACTGCAAGAGGCCATGGAAAGCACCTGTTCTGTACCTAGAAGCCTGGTGCCGTTTTGGAAGGGACC
Source organism: Saccopteryx bilineata (assembly GCF_036850765.1). Classification (NCBI taxonomy): domain Eukaryota; kingdom Metazoa; phylum Chordata; class Mammalia; order Chiroptera; family Emballonuridae; genus Saccopteryx; species Saccopteryx bilineata. Next base: position 162,639,685 of record NC_089490.1, on the reverse strand, counting down.
ATCTGACACAGCTACCTGCACCAGCTGTGCCGATATTCGTCACCCAGGAGGGAGCTGTGCAGAGGGAGGGGCTACAAGAAGACATGGAAGGGGACTCAGGAAACCCCAGACTGAGCTCGGCCCTGGCCCTGCCTTTGATACATGGGCATCTTGAGTAAGTCAAGTCACCCGTCTGAGCCTCAATTTCTCCATCTGTAATGGGCATAATGTCTTTGCCCTGCCTACCTCTCAAGTGGACTGGAACTCATACTAGATGGTAAATTAAAATGCTTTATGTCTGAAGCATTTTACAAACTTGGGTCAAGTGCTCCTCCAGGTCTCTGGCTTCTCCCTGCCAACACGGGCCCATGGTGGCTCTGGGGATACAGAATAAGAATGGCTTTTGCCACCAAGGGAAGAAAATGAGCTTACCAGGCTAAGAGTGATCAGGGCAACAAGACAAAGTGTGAGGTCTCTAGAAACATGGGGAGGATGCGCCATCCAGCCTCACGGGCCAGGACAGGTTGCCTGGAGGAGGAGAGGCCCACTCATAGATGAGCAGGTACTGCCCAGGAAAGAGGGTGGGAAGGGCAGCCTGTGCAACAAGAGGCAGGAGAGAGGGAGGGCCCAGGGGGCACAGCTGTCTCCCTGTCTCTGAACAGGGGTCCGGGCCTCCCCTCCCCTCCTAAGGAGTCTGTCCATCTCCAGGGACTGAGAATAATCAGCCCTCAGAGCAGGGGCAGCAAAACTGAGAAGCCAGCAGCTAAAAATCTGACATATCAGGTCAAAACCTCAGACCTCTCCCCCAATACAAAGCTTTTTCTTTTCCTTTTCCTCTTATCTTTGTAAATACCCTCACATGTTCTTCTTGGCTGAGACCAGGTCAAGCCTCCGACCTCTGAGTCTTTCCTTCCTCAGGGCCCACCCCTGCCCCCTCAGTCAGGGACCCACGGCCACCCCCCAACACACACACACTGCCCCCCTCTCAGCTACGTGTCTGCAGCCACATCCGAGACAGGGGCATCTCTGGGGACCGGCAGACAAGTGGGGAGACCATGGGGAGATCAAGGGTGTCAGGCAGGAAAGAAAACAGGAAAGTAGAGATGATAAGGGAAGAGTTTCAAAAGAACTGGAATAAATTTTTAAAAAACAGCAAGTTTGGGGAAATCCTGGCCTGAAGAGCAAACAGTCCCCAGTCATCAGGGTGAGAGCAGAGCTGGCCCAGAAATACCCTTTGGCACAGGGCAGGGAAGGAAGATGTAATTGTGTGCGGCTGGGAGGGACTCCTCAAGGAGGCTGACCCATTCATTCATTCAATATATTTACGGAAGGACAATTTCTTTTAGGTTTTTGTATAAGCTCAACTCTGAAAGCTCCCCGTGGGCCAAGGTGCCTAGGGAGCAGCCAGGCACGCTCCTGCCCCAGGGCCTTTGCACTTACTTTTTCTTCTGCCTGCAATACTCTTCCACAAATAATCACATCACTTCTTTCCTCATCTTCCTTCAGTCTTTAGTAAAATGTCAGCTTCTCCATGATGCTTCCCTAACCATCTTATTTAAAATTGTAGTGCCAGACCTCCCCCAGCAAAGCACCTAGTCTGATCTTCCCAGGCCTGCCCCTAACATTTGTAGCTCTTAGAGCAAGAGTAAAATCAATGATGCCCAAAATATTGCCTACACCCTTTTTCTCCCGCCCCCACTTCTACCCAGCACCTCAAGGAGCTTCACACACACATGTGAACATCTTAGCCATGTCCCCTGTGAGCAGTTACCTCTTGATGACACCTTGGGCTTAGGGGTACACACACTTGTGCTGCATTCCCTAAGGTCAGACCCAGAGAAATGCACACAAGCCCTGGACATAGGCCCAGTCATTTGGGCAGAAACTTTTGAAGTCTTGGGTAACTACAGTGTGGTCTAGAAAGGGGATTCAAGCTTCCAGCGGCACAACCCTTGGCCTGGAAAAACCCTCACCCTGGAAAAGGACCAGGGTGAATCTCTAAAGTTTACGACTGAGCATAGGGGTCCCTGTTGGCTAGGTCTAAGGATGGGACTGTCCCTTCCCCACTTTTTTTTTACTCCATCAATGGACTATGTATTTTTACTAAGTTATCTGGCTTTATTGTCTGATCCCCTCCAGTAAAATGTAAGCCTCAAAGAAGGCAGGGGTCTGTTTTGATCGCTATTATATTCTCTGTACTTAAAACAATACCTGCCACACCGTAGGTGCTCAATAAATATTTGTAAAATAAACAGTCCCCAGTTTCAATAAACTTACTCTCAAAAACACCTGGATGCGTGTTGTGAAATTTTTCCAGCAGAAGTTAGGAACCCACACATTACCAGCTGTGGGTTCCCAGCCCTAGGCAGACGGGAAGAGCCATGTCTCCTGTCTGGTAGCAAGGCTTCCTGATAAGATGTTCATATGTGGCTCAGCTGTGTCTGGATTCCAAGTCTCTAACTGCATGCCTTGGGTCATTCAGCAGCCAGACAAACACCTGGGTATCCAGAACACTGAGGGGTTTAATGACAAAAAAGAAGGAGGAGGAGCAAGAGGAAGAGCAGGCAGGAATTCCCAGCAAAGCCTGGAAGTTAGGATAGGTGACTCTCACGCTTGATCTGTGAAGGTGCTGCAGGCACAGACGGGAGGGTCCCCAGACTGACGTCAGGACAGGGCTTCCCCCAGGCACACCTCTGTGCACAAATCCTACTCCGAGGGCGACCGGAAAAGAGAAATGGTTAAGTCACAACAGCACAAGCCACGGAGGTGATTCCAGCTGGCAGGCGCCTTGCCATTGTCCTCCCTGGGAAGAAGGCCGGCCCTGCCTGGAGTGGTAACATCACTCTGCCCCTCCCCTAGCCCCACCCGAACCCAGAACATCACTCACTCCTTCTTAGGGATGGCTACTGCTCTCCAGGTTGGCCGCAGGGTGGCGCTGTCGGCATTAACAGAGGGCGCCGCTGGGCTCCGCAGCCGCTGGAAGGGTGGGCTACCAAGTGATGTGGGTGCTGGAGCATCACGGGGCTGGATCAAGGAAGACCAAGGCTCGTGCTGACTGACTGGAAGGGACCCATCTGCAGGCAGGAATTAGAAATAAATAACTCACGGCGTCAGGTCTTGGCTGGTTTCAGAGTGGGCTGCAGGTGAACCTGCGTGAGATGATAGGGCAGATAGGAGGACTTGCCTGGACTTCACAGTCCAGAAAACTGGCCCCTTGAAATTATAGGATTCACTCAAGTTTATTTGGCTCCAAAGTCCAGTAAGACACAATTGCTTTTCTTTTTGTTGTTTGTTGCACAAACATGCACTGTTTATAAACCAAAATAAAAAATGGAGGGGGGGGGTAGAAAAGAGGGAAGATAGGCCTGAATCATGATGGCAGAGATACGTGGAAGGTCACAAAACAGTTGATGTTAGAGCTTGTCCTGAGAATGACTCCACCCAGGTCCTTCTGGACTGGGGAACGGGTCCTGGTTATATGTATTACTCCCGACCCATTGGAACCTCAGTGTGTTTCACCGGAAAGTGGGAACACTAACCAGTGCCCTGCCCATCTCAAAGGGAAGAAGTATTATATAACAAGCAAGGACATGCTTTTAAAATTGTTACATGCTCAGTCAGAGTAAACAGTTGTTAATATCCTCCTCCTAATTATCATTACTGACAAAGTCGTTGACCAGTGATCCCTGAAACCTCTCTGAGGTGGTAAAGCCAAGACCACCAACCCTGACTCTACTTTACACAGACATCAGTTTGTAGATGGGATTCACCTACAGTGTTTACACTTTGCAGCCAGAGTTCCTGGTAATGTATATGTCTATACTGTAGTTTGAGGGCCTCTCAGTCTGGAGCCATAGGAGGGTTGAGACCAAAAAATAGAAAGAGGTGGCCAGACTCAATGACATTCTCAGTCACATGGGCCTTATTTCAGAGGTTATGATGCCATAAGACTCTTCTACCAGGTGACCCACTGCGCTGCATTAGCCCTGGTCCTTACAATTTCCCTCCTCCACCACCACCAACAGATTTACAATCACAACAAAAGTAGCAAGCCGCAGAAATAAGAGGAAAAGTAGGCAGGGTCCACTGTCCCTGTGTCAGTAACTTACATGTTTATAACATTCTCTATACTTTGCATTTCACTTGCTCTGAAGATATCTAAGTCCAATTTCAAAAGTGGACAAAAGGCTTGAATAAACATTTTACAAATGAAGATGTATAAATGACAAATAGGCACATGAAAAGATGCTCCACATCATTAGTCATAAAGGAAATGCAAATTAAAACCACCAGTGAGCCCTTGCTGGTTGACTCAGTGGTTCAGTGGTGGAGCGTTGGCCTGGAGTATGGATGTCCCAGGTTCAATTCCCAGTAAGGCCACACAGGAAAAGTGACCATCTGCTTCTTCACCCCTCCCCCTCTCCCTTCTTTCTCTCTCTCTCTCTCTCTCTCTCTCTCTCTCTCTCTCTCCCCCCCCCCCTCCAGTAGCCATGGCTTGATTGGTTCGAGTGCATCAGCCCCAGGTGCTGAGGATGGCTCCATGGAGCCTCCACCTCAGGCGCTAAAAATAGCTCAGTTGCAAGCATGGCCCTAGATGGGCAGAACATCAGCCCCAGATGAAGGTTGCCAAATGAATGCCAGTCGGGGTGCAAGTAGGAGTCTGTTTCTCTATCTCCATTCTTCTTACTTGGAGAAGGAGGAGGAGGAGGAGGGGGAGGAGGAGGGGGAGGAGGAGGAGGAGGAGGAGGAGGAGGAGGAGGGGGAGGAGGACGGAGGAGGAGGGGGAGGAGGAGGGGGAGGAGGAGGAGGAGGAGGAGGAGGAGGAGGAGAGGAAAACAAAACAAAACACCAGTGAGATACCACTGCACACCCATGGAGATGATCACTCTAAAACTGATCACCACAAGTGTTGGTGAGGAAGTGAAACAACTGGAAATGTCACCTACAATGACCTAGCCATTCCACTTTTAGGTATTTACCCAAGAGAAATTAAAATATTCATTCCCACAAAGACTTGCACTTGGATATTCATAGCAGCTTCCTTTATGTTAGTCAAGAGATGGAAACAACACAAACTGTATTGGCAGTGAATGGATAAACAAACTGGTCTATCCATTCAATGAAATGCTATTCATCAAGCCTGACCTGTGGTGGCGCAGTGGATAAAGCGTCGAGCTGGAACACTGAGGTCGCCAGTTCGAAACCCTGCACTTGCCTGGTCAAGGCACATATGGGAGTTGATACTTCCTGCTCCTCCTCCCTTCTCTCTCTCTCTCTCTCTCTCTCACTCTCCCCTCTCTAAAATGAATAAATTAAAAAAAAAAAGAAATGCTATTCATCAATAAAAAGAGTGAATTATTGATTTATAAAACTACATTGATGATTCTCTAAATAAAAAGATAGACATAGCCTGACCAGGTGGTGGCGCAGTGGATAGAGCGTCAGACTGGGATGCCGAGGACCCAGGTTCGAGACCCCGAGGTCACCAACTTGAGTGCAAGCTCATCTAGTTTGAGCCAAGCTCACCAGCTTGAGTCCAAGGTTGCTGGCTCAAGCAAGGGGTCACTCAGTCTGCTGTAGCCTCCCCAGTCAAGGCACATATGAGAAGGCAATCAATGAACAACTAAGGTGCTGCAACGAAGAATTGATGCTTCTCATCTCTCTCCGTTCCTGTCTGTCTGTCCCTATCTGTCTCTCTCTCTGACTCTCTCTGTCTCTGTCGCAAAAAAAAAGAAAAGATAGACATAAAAGAGCACATATAATATGACTCCATTTATATAAAATTCTAGAAAATACAGTTGACTCTATAGTGAGAGCAAGATCAGTGGTTGCCTGAGAATGGGGACAGGGAGACACGCAGAAAGGAGGGATTACACAGGGGCACAAGGAAACTGTGCAGGGTTATGGATGTTATCATGATCTTAGCATGATGTTTTCATGGTACATATTCATAGGTCAAAACTAACCAAAGGGTACACATTAAATACATGCAGTTTGTTGTATATCAATTAAACCTCAGTAAGCTATAAAAAAAATTTTATTTTTCAAAAAGAACAATTGATATACACAACAACATGGGTGACTGTCAAAAGCATTATGTTGAGTAAAAGAAGCCAGACATAAACTAGAATGCACTGTATGTTTTCATTTATATAAAAATCTTAGGTCCTGGCCGGTTGGCTCAGTGGTAGAGCATCGGCCTGGCGTGCAGGAGTCCCGGGTTCGATTCCCGGCCAGGGCACACAGGAGAAGCGTCCATCTGCTTCTCCACCCCTCCCCCTCTCCTTCCTCTTATCTCTCTCTTCCCCTCCTGCAGCCAAGGCTCCACTGGAGCAAAGTTGGCCCCGGCGCTGAGGATAGCTCTATGGCCTCACCTCAGGTGCTAGAATAGCTCTGGTCGCAACAGAGCGACGCCCCAGATGGGCAGAGCATGGCCCCCTCGTGGGCATGCCGGGTGGATCCCTGTCGGGCGCATGCGGGAGTCTGTCTGACTGCCTCCCTGTTTCCAGCTTCAGAAAAATGCAAAACAAAAACAACAACAACAAAAAAAACTTTATGCTTTTAAAAACTTTATGCTTTTAGAATCATAAAACTTTATGCTTTTAGAATTTTCATAGTTAACAGTATGAAAATGATATCTCTGTATTGGGATTTTCAGCAACCAGCACTGATACTAAACACTGTTGAGTAACGTGTAATATGACACTCAGCTTCCAAGATGGCCCCCAATAACACTGGCCTCCCAGTATTCATGCTGTATGCCTTCCCATATTACATAGGACTGGTATTTGCAACCAATGGGATGTTGCAGAAATGATGATATGGCTTCTGAGGCAAAGTCATAGGAGACATCACAGCTTCTATCTTGCTCTCTCATGAGTCACTCCTTCAGGGAAGCCAGCCACTCTGTAGTGAGGACACTCAAGCAGCTGAGGCCGCCTGCCAACAGCCAGCACCAACTTGCCTGCGTGTGAGTCAACCACCTTGGAAACAGATCCTCCAGACCCAGTCGAGTCCTCCGGTGACACAGCCCACAACCAACATTTTATTTATTTATTTTTGAGAGAGACTCCGACCAGGGCTCACACCCACAACCTTGGTATATTGGGGTGACACTCTAACCAACTGAGCTGAGTTATCCGGCCAGGGCTCCCAGCCAACATTTTAGGTGAGATTCCATGGAAGATCCTGAGCTGAAGGAGCCCAGAGACAACTGCGCCCACATTTCTCGTCTATAGAAACTGTGAGATCATAAATGATTGCCGTTGTTCTAAACTACTAGATTTTCGGGTAATCGGTTGCTCAGCAAAAGATAAATATAGGTGGTGGACAAAAGCACTAAACATGAGACAAGGAGCTGAGTTTCAGTTCCTGACCTACTATTTATTGCTGTGTCACTTTACTCTTCATGTCTAGTTTTTGTCCTAGTGAGCTTGGGCTGCTTTAACAAGAATACCATACACTGGGCAGCTTTAGCTCCAAACATTTGTTTCTCATGGTGCTGGAAGCTGGAAGCCCAAGATCAAGGTGCCGGCTGATCCAGTGTCTGTGAGAGCCTGCTCCCTGAACTACAGAAAGTGCCTCCTCGCTGTGTCCTCACATGGCAGAAAGCTCCGATCTCTTTCTTTTCTAATAAGGACACTAATCCCATTGTCAGTGGAAGCAATTGCAAACCTAAAGGAAGATTTAAAGAGTTTATTATGAGCTTAGGGTTTGGGTGTTAGCCGCAGAAGTCAGATCTCAAGGGATTGAGATAATGTTCTGGACAAGAGCAGTCCTGCTGTGTATTTTATACATTAGAACGAAAAGAGATGCCTTAAGGAAGCTTACATGAAATCCCTTAGAGCAAGGGTCCCCAAACTATGGCCTGCAGGCCACATGCGGCCCCCTGAGGCCATTTATCTGGCCCCCACCGCACTTCCGGAAGGGGCACCTCTTTCATTGGTGGTCAGTGAGAGGAGCACATTGACCATCTCATTAACCAAAAGCAGGCCCATAGTTCCCATTGAAATACTGGTCAGTTTGTTGATTTAAATTTACTTGTTCTTTATTTTAAATATTGTATTTGTTCCCGTTTTATTTTTTTTACTTTAAAATAAGATATGTGGCCTGACCTGTGGTGGCGCAGTGGATAAAGCGTCGACCTGGAAATGCTGAGGTCGCCGGTTCGAATCCCTGGGCTTGCCTGGTCAAGGCACATATGGGAGTTGATGCTTCCTGCTCCTCCCCCACTTCTCTCTCTCTGTCTCTCCCTCTCCTCTCTAAAATGAATTAAAAAAATAAATAAATAAATAAAATAAGATATGTGCAGTGTGCATAGGGATTTGTTCATAGTTTTTTTATAGTCTGGCCCTCCAACGGTCTGAGGGACAGTGAACTGGCCCCTGTGTAAAAAGTTTGGGGACCCCTGCCTTAGAGGCAGATTAAGGAGGCAGGAGAAAGCAAAACAGGGAAATCTGGGATTGGATAAAAGTAAAATAGAAAGATGCACTTTTCTTTAAAAGATTTTATTAATTGATTTTAGAGATAAAGGAAGGGGCAGGGGAGAGGAGTGAAAAGCATTTGTTTCTCATATGTGCCTTGACCAGGCAAGCCCGGGGTTTCAAACTGGCAACCTCAAAGTTCCAGGTGGATACTTTATCCACTGTGCCACCATAGGTCAGGCACACGCACACGTTTTTAACACTGGTGCGCGCAGGACAGCTAACGTTTACAGAAGTACATAGGTAAGAGATAACAAGGAGGAATCTTGAGGTTGTCTCACCCCATTCCAGGGTCTGGAGAAGAGATCATCTGACATTTTATTCTAGATTGTTATTCTAGATGCCCAAAATCAACGGGCAGGGCTTGCTCAAGGTAGACCTTAGGCATGACTTCCCACCACCAGTTGCTCGGTTAGGATATTTTTCTTAATAATTGAAACTTCTTGTGATCACTTTTAGCTCTTGAGCTTGTCCAGCTGGCAGAGGAGCCCCTTTTGGGCACACCATTATAGGGGCCCCGTGCTCAGGCCCTCATAATTCTAAGGACCCCACTTCCTTAGACCATCCCACTGGGCAGAGGGCTTCAACACATGAATCTGGAGAAAACAAACATGCCGTTCATCACAATGATCTCTTTTTTAAAAAAAATAGCATGTAAATACTGCTTGCTTCACAAGTTTGTTTAAAGCAGGGGTCAGGAACCTATGGCTCACGAACCAGATGTGGCTCTTTTGATGGCTGCATCTGGCTCGCAGACAAATCTTTAATAAAAAAATAATAACGTTAAAAATATAAAACATTCTCATGTATTCCAATCCATTCGTTTCCTACTGCTCATGTTCATGGTTGCAGGTGGCTGGAGCCAATCACAGCTGTCCTCCAGGACAACACCACATTTTTATTGGATAATGCCTAACGTACACGGGTCGTTGTATGTCTCTCACAGAATTACATTTTAAAATATGTGGCATTTATGGCTATCTCAGCCAAAAAGATTCCCAACCCTTGGTTTAAAGGATCAACGTGTGAAAGGCCCCTAGCACAGGGCCAGGCCGGGGGAAGAGACTCAACCAGATCAACCCTGGTTGTCTTCTCTAACCACACTTTCCCCACCCTCCGGCTTAGCTATGCATCTTCTGCTCCATCAGATAAAGTTGGAACCCGAACTGCAGGGTTTGCTGCAGGAGTCAGATAGGAGTATGTGCTTGGAGAGACCCTGTAAACTCTAAAGTCCTCCCCAAGTGCTGTGGTTAGCAGTGAAGGGCCTGTCTCCAGAGACCGTGCCTAAGGCAGCTTCCTCTATCTAAGTAAATCTAAGGTCCACTGGAGCCGCTGGGATCACATGGACATGGCTGGAAAGCCACAGAAAGGCTCTTCCCCGCTGCTGACCTCAGGCCCACACTCTATCTATTGCCAAAGGGCAGGCTTGATAAAGCTCAAACTCCAAAGTCCAGAAAGGCATATGACACCCCATCAGAAGACACGATGAGGTCACCGAGTAGACCAAACATCCAGAGAGGAAGCAAAAGTGCCACCAAGAAAGATGAGCTCTGAGAAAAACAAGAGGAGTTTTACTGAGCTGTGAAGTCTGTGGTTACACAGAGCAGTCCGGTGCCCCCTCCCCCACCTATACCCGCAAGACCCCCGAAATAGGAACTGGCCTTGGGGGTACCTCAGACAAATCATGCCCTGACAGCAGGTGAGAAAACACGCCAACTGGGGAAGAGAAAGAGAAAACAGCAATCATGACTTAGTCAAAGGATGCCTGTAAGTTCCTATTTGCAAAAGTTTTGCTCTGAAAATTTTGCCTCAAAATCTGGATGTCTTTTTTTTTTTCTCCCTCTAATGCTTTATTATAAAATACCTAAATAAAGTCATGAATGACTACATTTTAAGATCAGGTTACACATCAATGAAATGGAGTACACATACATAAATCAACATATAAGAATATTAGGTATAGGACACTGAATCAAAAAAGTGTGGTGGCCTGGCCAGGTAGCTCAGTTGGTTAGAGTCCTGATGATATGCCAAGGTTGTGGGTTCAATCCCCAGTCAGAGCACATGCAAGGATCAACCAATGAATGCACAACTAAGTGAAAGAACAACTCTATGTTTTTCTCTCTTCCTCCCTTCCTCTTTCTCTAAAATCAAGAAATGAATTTTAAAAGTTTTTTTAAAAAAAGCATGGCACTGAACTAGACATATGGCCACTCTAATAAATTTTAAAATAAATAAAACCATACAATTACAGCTTTGTTATTCACATAATACTGTATTTTAAAAGGTGAAAATAGTGATATAGTATAGTCAATTTTGACAATTGTTACCTCTGGAGGACAGGAGGGAATGTCTAAGGTAAAAGTATACACAGTTGATGTACTTTCATGGCTAATACTGTTGGCTAGTGAAGTCACATACATTAATTTCATTATGACATTCTATAACCTGCATGCGCCTCACATTCTCTCTCAAAATCTGTATTTCTTTTCTTCAGTTTTTCTCTCATATATTTCCATACAAGGGAATATAAACACATTAAGGACTTTTGAATAATTAAAAGGGAGAAAACACTTCTACCACCCTATTTGCACTTCAGTTTTTTTTATTCCCATGCAGAGGGTTCCTTTTTAACTGTGTTACAATCATATTGTACATACTTCCACTTTCTGCTCTTAACATTGTGTCATAAGCAGTTTTCCAAGTGCGCTAATATCTTCAGAAGCATTCTTTTTCAAGGCTACATCATAAAATATTTATAATTCTTCTGAAAAATCCAAGAATCCTGATGACTTCTGCACAGTATATGAGTTTAAAAGAAAATAAACATGCTGCTGTGTTCGCCTTCCAGGGATGCCATAACAAATAACCACAAACTGGATATGGCTTTAAAAAATAGAAATGTATTCTCTCACAGTTTTGAAAGTCAGGAGTCCAAAATCAAGGTGTCACCAGGATGATGCTCCCTGAACAACCTAGGAAAGAAGTCTTCCTTGCCTCTCTCTCAGCTTCTGGTGACTCCCAGCAATCCTTAGGTTCCTCAGCTTGTAGCAGATCACTCTAATCTCTGCCTCTGTCTTTATATCTCCTCTTCTCCATGTGTCTCTGTATGTCCTCTTCCCCCTCTCCCCTCCCCCCCCTTTTTTTAGAGAGAGAGAAGATGGGGAGGAGCAAGAAACATCAACTCCCATATGTGCCTTGACCGGGTAAGCCCGGGGTTTCGAACTGGTGACCTCAGCATTCCGAGTCAACGCTTTACCCAGTGCACCACCACAGGTCAGGCTGTTCTCTCCTCTTCTTATAAGGATATTAACCATTGGATTTAGAGTCTATGGTCTCAATTTAATCACATCTGCAAAGATCCCTAATAAGATCCACTCTGAGGTTCTGGGTGTACGTGAATTTTGAGGAGACACCATTTGACCCACTCCAGCTGCCTTCTGCAAAAACCTAAAACACCAAAAACTGGCTTTCAAAGAAGATATTAATGGGTAGCCACCAGGGAACCAATTCGAATGTGCTGGTTCTTCATCCATATTGTAGAAGGTGTACACTGAAAGAGATTTCAGGGGTTTGTCCCATCTTCTCATTTCATCAATAAGGCATTTAGGGTGGGGTGGGCAGTCCGTGGGAAGGTGATTTATCCCAGGAGACTTGAATGTCCAGTTAAATTCAAGGAGTCCACCTCAAGCCAATGTTAGTTGGGCTCAATATAACCCTCAGTCTACAGCTCATGGACTTTCTCCAGGATTGTTCAATGTACCCACTGCTGAGTAACAAATAGCCCACACTTAGCAACTTAAAACAACACACGTCTATTACCATACAGTTCTTGAGGGGGTCAGGAATTTGTACATGGCTTTGCTGCCTCTTTGGCTTCAGGGCCTCTCCCAAGGCTGCACTCAGAGTACTGGCCAAGGTTAAGGTTCAGCTGGGGAAGGATCCTCCTCCAAGTTCACTTACATGGTTGTCAGTATGATTCAATTCCGTCTGGGCTGTTGGATGGAGGGCCTCAGTTCCCAGCTGGCTTTTGGGGAGAAGCCACCCTCAGGTCCTTGCCTTGTGTCCCTCCCACAGACTGGGCGACCTAAACAACAGAAATTTATTTTCTCACAGTTCAAGAGTTTGGAAATCTGAGATCAGGTGTCGGGAAGGCTAGCTTCTTCTGAGGCCTCTCTCCTTGGCTTGCAGATGGCCGTCCTCCCACTGTATCCTCTCACATGCTCTTCTTCCCCTTTTGTGTGCTTTCCTGAGTCTACATTTCCTCTTCTTATAAGGACACCATTGGATCTTATAAGGACAAGATGGGATTAGGGCTCACCCTAAAGGCCTCATTTTTACTCAGTCACCTCTTTAAAGATCTTATCTTCAAATACAGCCACACTCTGAGATACTGGGGGATTGGGGCTTCAGCATAGAAATTTGAAGGGTGGGGGACACAGTTCAGCTCATAGCAGCAGGGACCTGACCTCATTTTATAGCCCTCACCCTCCGTGGCTCTCACCCTTAGAGAGCACCCCCGAGTCCACCAGCAGCCTCAGAGCTCATGGGAGAATCATTACAGGGAGAATCCAGCGGCCCGGGAGGATGACTATGTTCACTCGTTGTGCGGCTGCACTGCTCCTTCGCTCTGTGGTCAACCCCACCTCAGTGGTCCACAGCGACACTTCTGGGCAGCTGTTTCCCTAATCCAGAAATTCCCATTCGCTCCTCAGGACCCTCTCCCCTCCTAAACGCTGCCTCACCGCTCAGCTTCACTCCCTGACCTCCCTGTGACCCTCCCACACCGCAGATGGCGGACAGACCCAATCAGACACAAACCACTGATTGTGGAGAACTTTCTGGAACAATGTTCTCTCTTGCAGTTCCCTGAGAGGACACACTCCTGCTTGTCCTCCTCTGCTAGGGGCCTCTTTCTGATTCCTCCTTGTATCCCTGGCCTCTTAACCTTGGAGAGGCTTCAGTTTCACTTCCAAGACTTGTTTTTGGCTGTCCTCCTGCTTTGGTGAACTCAGTTGGTCAAGTGGCATTAGATACCATCTATACACTGATAACTTGCAATTCTCTGTCTCCAGTTTGGTAGCTGTAAAATGCAAACTCAACTTGCCTTGAATGTTTAATAAGATGTCTCATTCAGGACACATCCCAAACTAAACTCCTGGTCTCCCCCCAAAATACTTCTTTCTCTGAAATCTTTCCCACCTAACTTTATGGGTGGATGAAAAAGGAGTTCTATAAAGGTAACCTCACAAGGTGTCTGATCATAAATTCCTAACAAGACAGGTCATGGTGGGTAGTCACCACGACTGTCACATGAACTTTTTAGTAAGAGGTCTGTCTTTGCCTTAAGCAAGCCTTGTCCATTGTTTCCGTGCATCTAGGTTGACACAGCTTTGAAATAGGCATGATAACCCTCGGGGAGCACATTATCTTAACTATCCTGTGGTCCAATCCCTGCCTTGCTTTTTCCTAACTTCATGTAATTTTCTTTAGGTTCCCTCCTTAACTTCAAATGCATAAAAGAAACTTCAGAACTGTCATTCTCTGGAACATATGAGATCTTGCTTCCCAACACATGTCATCAATTTTAATTCAAATATACTCATTAAAAATTCTCTACAGGTTTGGACATTTCTTATATCAACATTGGCAACTCTGTTCTTCCTGTTTCTTAGGCCCAAAACTCTGGGAGTCATCCCTGATCCCTTTTCTTCTCTCATAGCCCACATCACATCCATGGGCAAGTCTCCTTGGCTCTGCCTTCAGAATCTTCCCACTCCTCACCATCTCCCCTGCAACCGTCCTGGTCCAAGTTCCCATCTTCTCTCCCCAGATGACCTCAGCAGCTTCCTAACTAATCTCTCTGCTTCTGCCTCTATTTTTTTTCCCATCATTCCTAGCACAGCAGTCAGAACCTGTTACAACCTAAGACAAATCACAGCACTTCTCTGTTCAAAACCCACCAATAGCTCCCACAGCACTCACAGCAAAAGCCACGGCACAGAAAGTAGAACGGTGGTTACCAGGGGCTGGAGAGAAAGACAGAAAGTTAGTGTTTCAAAGTGGACGGTTTTAGTTTGGGAAGATGAAAATGTTCTAGAGATGGGTGATGGTGATGATTGTATAATGATGCAAATGTATTTCTTGCCACTGAACTTACACTTAAAAATGGTTGAGGAGGTCAATTTTATGCTGCCACAATAAAAATAAGTAACTAGATATGTAGAGAGACAATTTTTTTTTTTAAGCCAAGGCCCTATGCATTGACTCCCTTTTATTTTTCTGACTTTATCTTCTCCCATTCCCCATCCCACACATTTCCTTTCGGTCATGCAAACATTCTTACTGTTCGTAGGCATTCAGGGATTTTGCATTTAGGTTGAAATGCTCCTCCCCATACATCTGGATGGTTCAATGGCACACTCCCCACTCTCTGGTGGGGGCTGAGAAACCTTTCCACGGCGCCTCATCTAAAATTGCAAACCACACCCTGCATTTCATTGGTACTTCCCATGCACATTCTCTGCCTTATTTTTCCCCACCACTTATATCATCTGACACACAGATTATTGTTTATGCATCTTTTTTTTAAAAGATCTTTATTTATTCATTTTAGAGAAGGGGGAGAAAGAGAGAGAGAGAGAGAGAGAAGGGAGAGAAGAAGGGAGGAGGAGCAGGAAGCATCAACTCCCATATGTGCCTTGACTGGGCAAGCCCAGGGTTTCGAACTGGTGACTTCAGCATTCCAGGTCGACGCTTTATCCACTGCGCCACCACAGGTTAGGCTGTTTATGCATCTTTTTTATTGCCTGTTTTCTACCTCTGCAACATGAGCTCTGTGCAGTTGAGGTTTGTATCTGCTATATACTTCTTTCTTTTTTCAAGTGAGAGGAGAGGAGATAGAGAGACAGAGTCCTGCTTCTGCCCCAACCAGGACCCACCCCGCAACACCCATCTGAGGCTGATGCTCTGCCCATCAGGGGCCATGCTTGCAACCAAGCTATTTTTAGTGCCTAAGGAAGAGGTTTCATAGAGCCATCCTCAGTGCCCTGGGCCAATGCACTCAAACCAATTGATCCATGTCAGTGGGAGGGGAAGAGAAAGAATGAGAGAGAAAGAAGGGAGAGGGGTGGAGAAGCAGATGGTCTCTTCTCCTGTGTGCCAAGACCAGGAATAGAACCTGGGACATCCATACACTGAGCCAATGCTCTTCCACTGAGCCAACTGGCAATGGCCTGTATCTGCTGTGTTTACCACTCCATCCTCAACTCCTAGGACAGTGCCTAGTGCCTAGTTGATACCCAACAAAGTAAATTAGTATTTACTGTGGCATTGGGGATATTTTTTTGTTTTTGTTTTTGTTTTTCTGCATTTTTGAAGCCGGAAACAGGGAGAGACAGGCAGACTCCCGCATGCGCCCGACCGGGATCCACCTGGCACGCCCACTAGGGGGCGATGCTCTGTTGCGACCAGAGCCACTCTAGCGCCTGGGGCAGAGACCGAGGAGCCATCCCCAGCGCCTGGGCCATCCTTGCTCCAGTGGAGCCTCGGCTGCAGGAGGGGAAGAGAGAGACAAAGAGGAAGGAGAGGGGGAGGGGTGGAGAAGCGGATGGGCGCTTCTCCTGTGTGCCCTGGCTGGGAATCGAACCCGGGACTTCTGCACGCCAGGCAGACGCTCTACCACTGAGCCAACCGGCCAGGGGGAATATTTTTTTTAAACTATGTAGAACTATCAGTTCACAACAAGATTTTGCTCTTTCTATACAAATCTTTTGCAAACAGTAAAAAAAAAGTAAGATCATGCAAGCTATATAAAAACAAAAGGAAAGCTGGGAAGGGTTCAGTGTAGGGGAGGGCACTCAGGGGTACTTTTCAACTACAAAATTTTTACTCTTCTATTACTGGTAAAGACACAAGACTACATCCAAACTGGAAGTAGTTCCTGAAGTTCAAATGTCCTAGCCTTGCTGTGAGGACAAAGATATGTTCACCAAGAATAGTCACGGAGATGTAAAGTACAGAACAGGAATTATAAGCAATACCATTGTAATAACTACATATGTATGTTGTCATATGGTTACTAGATTTATTGGGGTGATCACTTAGTAAATGATACAATGTCCAATCACTGGGCTATACACATGAAATTAATACAATATTGCATGTAAATATAATTGAAAAATAAAAAATTCTTTAAAGAAGAAAGAAATTATGGCCTAACCTGTGGTGGTGCAGTGGATAAAGTGTTGACCTGGCACGCTGAGCTTGCTGGTTCAAAACCCTGCACTTGCCTGGTCAAGGCACATATGGGAGTTGATGCTTCCTGCTCTTCCCTCCTCTCTCTCTCTCTGCCCCCCCTAAAATGAATAAATAAAATCTTTAAAAAAGAAGAAATGACCTAACCAGGCAGTGGCGCAGTGGATAGAGCGTTGGACTGGGATGCAGAGGACCCAGGTTCAAGACCCCTGAGGTCGCCAGCTTGAGCGCGGGCTCATCTGGGCTCATCTGGTTTGAGCAAAATTCCACCAGCTTGAGCCCAAGGTCGCTGTCTCCAGCAGGGGGTTACTCTGTCTGCTGTAGCCCCACGGTCAGGGCACATGTGAGAGAGCAAACAATCAATGAACAACTGGGGTGTTGCAAAATGCAATGAAAAACTGATGATTGATGCTTCTCATCTCTCTGTTCCTGTCTGTCTGTCCCTGTCTATCCCTCTCTCTGACTCAGTCTCTGTCTCTGTAAAAAAAAAAAAAAAAAAGAAGAAGAAGAAATATGTTATGAAAGATAAAAGTTATCAAGATTGTAAAAAAAAAAAAAAAATTATGAAACCAAGGAGGGAAGGTGCCATCATAATAGGAATAACCTGCAGGTCCTGCAGGAGCAGCCTGGCCAGACAGCCTTCAAATCTGCGGGAAGCTGTCCCAGAGAAAGTCTCCGTCACCTAAGGCGGGGCCTCTGATGACAGTTTTTTACTCTCTGACCGTTTTGCCTTTCAGGATATGAAGCCGGAATCACTACTACCTGCAGGCAGTGAGGTAAAAGCAGCTTAGAGCCATTTTGTTTGGTCTCATCAGTGTTTGTTTTTCGTTTGAGCCAGTCTTTTTTTTTTTTAAAGATTTTTTAAATTTTTATTTATTTATTCATTTTAGAGAAGAGAGAGTTAGAATGAGAGAGAGAGAGAGAGGGAAAGAGAGAGAGAGAGAGAGAGAGGAGGAGCAGGAAGCATCAACTCCCATATATGCCTTGACCAGGCAAGCCCAGGGTTTTGAACCGGTGACCTCAGTGTTCCAGGTCAACGCTTTATCCACTGTACCACAACAGGTCAGGCTTGTTTGGGCCAGTCTTTAAAAAGCAAGGGGCAGCCTGACCTGTGGTGGCGCAGCGGATGGAGCACCGACCTGGAACGCTGAGGTTGCTGGTTCAAAACCCAGGGCTTGCCTGGTCAAGGCACATATGGGAGTTGATGCTTCCTGCTCCTCCCCCCCTTCTCTCTCTCTCTCTCTGTCTTCCTTCTAAAATGAATAAATAAAATCTTTTTAAAAAAAAAGCAAGGGGCAGCCCTGGCCGGTTGGCTCAGTTGTAGAGCGTCGGCCTGGCATGCAGGAGTTCCGGGTTCTATTCCCGGCAGGGCACACAGGAGAAGAGCCCATCTGCTTCTCCACCCCTCCCCCTCTCCTTCCTTTCTGTCTCTCTCTTCCCCTCCCGCAGTCAAGGCTCCATTGGAGCAAAGTTGGCCCGGGCACTGAGCATGGCCCCCTGGTGGGCAGAGCGTCGCCCCATGGTGGGCGTGCCGGTGGATCCCGGTTGGGCGCATGCGGGAGTCTGACTGCCTCCCCGTTTCCAACTTCAGAAAAATACAAAATAAATAAATAAATAAATAAATAAAAAGCAAGGGGCTTCACTTCCAAATACAGATTTTTTTTAACCTTTTTTTTTTTAGATTTTATTTATTCATTTTTATAGTGAGAGGAGAAAAAGAAAGAGAGAGAGAGAAAAAAGATGGGGAGGAGCAGAAAACATCAACTCCCATATGTGTTTTGACTGGGCAAGCCCAGGGTTTCGGACTAGCGACGTCAGTGTTCCAGGTAAATGCTTAAATCACCGCGCCACCACAGGTCAGGCTCCAAATACAGATTTCTCCTTCTGTTAAATCAACCAGAAGATGTGGTAACATTCTGTTGGCAAGAATTTGCTAGAACTGAGTCAAAGTCACCTCTTTATTTAAGGCCTACATGCTCCCTTCTTCCTAGTGCTCACCACTCCCTTAGTTTCTCCCAACACTGAAACCACGTGTTCATCTCCACTGGCCTCATAAACTTTCTTCTTATCACAGAGAAATAGTTTCTATGCAAAACTCTCTCAAAAATGAAAAACGGAGTCTGGCCTATGGTGACACAGTAGATAAAGCGTCAACCTGGAATGTAAGAAACCCTGGGCCTGCTCAGTCAAGGCACGTATGAGAAACAACTACTTACTATCAGTTGATGCTTCTTGTTCCTTCCCCTCTTTCTCTCTCTCCTCTCTTTCTCTAAAGAAAAGTAATAAAGCCTGACCAGGCGGTGGTGCAGTGGATAGAGCGTCAAACTGGAATGTGGAGGACCCAGGTTTGAGACCCCGAGTTCGCCAGCTTGAGTGCAGGCTCATCTGGTTTGAGCAAGGCTCACCAGCTTGAATCCAAGGTCGCTGGCTTGAACAAGGGGTCACTTGGTCTGCTGTAGCCCGCTGGTCAAGGCACATATGAGAAAGCAATCAATGAACAACTAAGGTGCCACAACGAAGAATTGATGCTTCTCATCTTTCTTCCTTCCTGTCTGTCCCTTCTCTGTCACAAAATAAATAAATAAATAAAATCAAAATACTTTAAAAAAAAGAATTAAAAAGTAATAATAACAATAATAAAATCAATAAAGAAAATCTTTTAAAAAATGGAAAAAGGAACTCAGAGCTACCATCTCAAGAAAGCCTGTGATGGACTCTGACAGGGCTAAGACAATATATACAGTATGGAAGGAGGCTCATAGGGCTACTGTGCACCATTGCAAAATTTACTTCATCACTCCAGTGAATGTGCCCCCTAGAGTTGTGCAAGGAACAGTTTACACAGCTGTTCGGTGCATTCCAGAGGCACAAGAAAGATGCCGGTGTGGCACAGCCGCAAGAGGCCAGCAGAGCCTCTCTGGGACAGCACTCCAAGGCCAACAAAACTAGAAGAAAGAAGACAAAGGAAGAAGGCTGGGATTACTATGTCAGAAAGAGGAAAATGAATGCATTTACCTTGTTCTGCTTTCATTTCTACCAGAACATGTGATTCTCAAAAGGGAGAGAGCAAAGCACAAACATCAGGAGGTCTCTGAAGTCCAAGGTCAGCGTTGTGCACCATGTCCTTGTGGGCACTGGCCAGATACTGGGGCTTCCAGAGGACTGACTCAGGAGCATATGTGACATAACTGTCCTCTTTGGGTTAGGCCTGTTCTCGATGTTTTCTATCATAGTTAAAAGGAAGTTTCTAGTCACTAAGAGACAGAAACCAGGGAAATTTTCTGAGTTTCTTTTATTTACGTACCACCTGGTGGGCTCTCCCTGGGCCTGGGTGAATCTTGAGGGTGCCGGGATCCTGCAGCCAAGCTCCAGGGGACAGTCACATCAAGCCCCTTTCTTCCTTCCTGAAGGCAGAAAGGGGACACACGATTGTCATGCCGTCGTAGTTCTAATACCACATTTGTAACAATGAAGAGAAAGTGTTTGCTTTCTTTCTTTCTTTCTTTTTTTTTTTTCTGAAGTTGGAAACAGGGAGGCAGTCAGACAGACTCCTGCATGCACCTGATCGGGATCCACTGCCTACCAGGGGGTGATGCTCTGCGCATCTGGGGTGGCGCTCTGTTGCAACCAGAGCCACTCTAGCGCCTGAGGCAGAGGCCACAGAGCCATCCTCAGCGCCCAGGCCAACTTTGCTCCAATGGAGCCTTGGCTGCAGGAGAGGAAGATAGAGACAGAGAGGAAGGAGAGGGGGAGGGGTGGAGAAGCAGATGGACGCTTCTCCTGTGTGCCCTGGCCGGGAATCGAACCCGGGACTCCTGCACGCCAGGCCGACGCTCTACAACTGAGCCAACCAGCCAGGGCCAAGTGTCCAACTGAACCATTAAAAAGCAAGGCTACTTACTCTGCAGACTCAGAGGGGCTTCTGCGAGGGTTTCTGCAGGCAGGAGGCTCTCCTTTCTTTGCCTGACATATTTTCTGGGGAAAGTGACTACCAACCTCAGTGAGGGGCCCTCAAGACCAGACAGCGTGACAGCTCAGTTCCGACTGCTCCCCAGAGACTAATGAAGTTCCTGCGCGGTGAGAGCCAAGGCCCCTTGGGAACCATGGCGGATTGGCAGAGGGGCTCCCGTGGCAGATCCAGGGACTAATTTAGCAGGAGGGGGAAGGGAGTACTGAGGATGGAGGGAGACCAAGCTGAGACGCCCACGTGCAGGGCTAGAAACGCGGTGGTGGAGATGAGCAAGGAACCATCTCTCTCCCAGGTTTCCCAGGGCACCGATGCTCAAACAACCACAAGGACACCGGCAAAGTGACTACCCAGAACCCCGTAGAGTGGCTTCAGGAGAAGGAGAGCACACTGCCCACCACAGGGATCAATAACCTCTTTAGGGAAGAGATGCGTTTATTCTTAGCCTGGAGCTCCGAGCTGGGAATGAAGAGGGAAGGGCACTTGACGCCGCTGAGGGCACAGCAAACACAAATTTCAAAGGTGTGGCTGTGCAAGAAAGAGTGTGTGTGAAAATTCTTAGGACTGAAACTGCGCTGAGTCAACCTTACTGCCCCCCTTTCCCCATGTAGACCCCTCTTCCAAGTCCCACATGCTGGCCACGGAAGGATCTTTGGCATTTGCTCCCATGCACCCTCTTCCTGGTGAAATTCTACTGTCTTTCGAAGTCTTAGAAGTTTATTTTGCAAAGCCTTCCCTGATTCTGTCTGTCAGAATTCCAATCATACTTTCGTTCTCCCTCTCTTCTGCCTGACACACTGCGTGTGTGTGTGTGTGTGTGTGTGTGTGTGCGCGCGCGCGCGCGCATGTGCACGCGCTGATGGGCAACTTATCTGGTTCCCCAACTTACATACACAGAAGCTCACATTGTGTGGGCTCTGGGGCCCTGCATTCTGCTGCCCCTGCCTGCGTTCTCCCTGGCACTTGGCTCAAAAACGGCGCTGGGTTGGGCTAGTTAACTGCTTCTGACTGATTGCTGAATCCCAGCCACTGGAGCTGAGTCCTGGTTTTACTGCTGAGGGACTGAGGGTCCTTGGACAGATCATCTCAAGTCCTGTGCCTCAGGTTCCCTATATATTAAAAGATGTTACAGGGTTGATGTAAATCCTAGATGACATTATTCACTGAAAAGTGCACATTGACTATTATTGTCACTTATATTTATTTGTTGCGTATATATCACATAATTTTAAAATCTGTCTTTGAGAATTCCAAAGTCCTTTTCACCTTGAACGTTGAGAAAAGAATTGTTTCAATGACTGAAATTGAGCAGAAGAGACTGACCTGTCCTTGAGCTCATAGTTACCCAGAATAATTGTGAAAGACAAAGGAATTCCTGTCATCCTCCTAACAGGTCAAACCATAGGTCAGCCTTTTAGAAAGTCATAAAATCATTAGGGCAGGGCCTTTGCTACACCAGACTTTCCATAGCTGGTCAATATTTTTTTTTTTTTGTATTTTTCTGAAGCTAGAAACGGGGAGAGACAGTCAGACAGACTCCCACATGCGTCCCACCGGGATCCACCCGGCACGCCCACCAGGGGGCGACGCTCTGCCCACCAGGGGGCGATGCTCTGCCCCTCAGGGGCGTTGCTCTGTTGCGACCAGAGCCACTCTAGCGCCTGGGGCAGAGGCCAAGGAGCCATCCCCAGCGACCCGGGCCATCTTTGCTCCAATGGAGCCTCGGCTGCGGGAGGGGAAGAGAGAGACAGAGAGGAAGGAGAGGGGGAGGGGTGGAGAAGCAGATGGGCGCTTCCCCTGTGTGCCCTGGCCGGGAGTCGAACCCGGGACCTCTGCACGCCAGGCCGACGCTCTACCACTGAGCCAACCAGCCAGGGCCTACTGGTCAATATTTTTATAAATAAATGAATATTATTATTCATAATAATAAAAAGGATGAGAAACATGTGGCTTTATTATGTTACCTTATTGCAGAGAGGAAAGAACTCAGGTGACTCAAGGAACAGTCTGAACGTTAGAAATTTGAGAACAAAGAGTTTTTGAGAGAGAAAAGCATCAGAACTCATTCCAACACCCTCAGGTTCAAAACGGCAACCTCAGGGTCAAACCAGCATCCTTGATATCAAATCGGTGACCTTGGAACTCTGGGATGATTCTCTACCACTGTGCAACTGGCCAGAGCAAGAAAAAAAACTCTTGTCTTTACAAAAAGTCTCCATGACTCCTCTGTTTCTGGAGGAGGTGGCACTTGGGTCTCACTGGGGAGCACTGATCTCCCTCCCACTGCGTGGGCTGCCCATTCTGGAAGCTATGCTTTCAGGAAGATAATGGCAAGTGCTGAGAAGCCCGATGAGGATGAGGTCAGGTCTGGGAACCATGTCCTAAGAGCATGAGCTGATGGAACTGAAGCCATTTGGCCCTCTGTCAAAAGATGCAGTAACCTTGCTGGGCAGAAAGCGATATTTGGAGCTGGGGTTAGGGCAGGAGATGCAACTTTGTGTCAGTAAGTTCAGAAACCAGAGAGGCCTTGTAAGGTAGCAAGCATCCCAGCACCCCAGCTATGCAAGCACAGGGCCAGTGACCACTAGCCAGGATTCGCAGTACATATAGAAAGTGCTACTAGAAAGGGTGTAAAGGATATTGTAGAATGTTGACTTCTTTCAGAGCGGAGAGCCTGCCGGGGCCCTCACTGTATCCCCAACGGTCAGTACAGTATCTGACACCATAGGAGGCCGTCAATCATCTCTGAGATGCCTTTCAATTTTAAGGTTACTTAGACTCTTTCAAGGACGGTGTTATAAATAATAATACTACTGATAGACCGACTCATCAAAGAGATTCCACTTATGTGGAAACATGTCATGGCCACGGCATGTTTTTTGACGGGGTTACGACACATTTTCTGCATAGTCCAGAACCAGCAAACAGTTTTTCAATAACTGCAGCCCAGAAAACCACCCGAAGGCAGGCTCTGCTTACAAAGCGAAGCTGGGCAAGTTTTTCATGTTTCTCTCTTTCTACCATTTATTGGCTTTTACTATTAAACTCAGTGAAAAAATAGCAGTATCACCCTCTGTGAAATTACCAACTCCCAATCCACAGAAACATTCTAGAATTAAGTGCAGGGAGAAAGACATGGCAGGGTGTTAAAATAATCAGCAGCTCTGGGAACCACTACTTGGCTAGAAGCTTTACCTGCTGTTATGAACTGGATTGTGCCCACCCAAAAGTTTATGTTGAAGCCCTACTCCCCAGCACTTCCAAGTGTGACTATGTTTGGAGGTAAGGCCTTTTAAAATGATGAAGTTAAAATGAGGCCCTGCCTTCAGAGTGGGCCCTAATCCAATCTGATCAGTGTCCTCAGAGGAAATGTAAACACAGAGACGCCAGTGATGTCCAAGCACCGAGGAAAGACCATGTGAGGCAGAGAAAGAAGGTGGCCTTCTGCAAGCCAACGCTCCTCAGAGGGCAAACATGCTGACACCCTGCTCCTGGACTTGCAGCTTCCAAAACTGGGAGAAGATTGATTTCTGTGGTTTAAGCCACTCAGTCTGTGGCATGTTGTTATGATCGTCCTGGCAAACTTTTGTACCTGAGATACTTTATTTCATCATTATGATATTTATTTATTTATTTATTTATTTATTTATTTATTTAGAGAGAGGGAGAAGAAAATATCAGTTTGCTGTTTCACTTATTTATTAATTCATTGGTCAATTTTTGTATGTTCCCTGACCAGGGATCAAACCTGCAACCTTGGCATGTCGGGCTGATGCTCTGAGCACCTGAGCTTCCCAGCCAGGGCCATTTCGTTCTTGTAAATATTCTGATTATTTACCATATTTTGCAGAAGAAACAAAGGCTCAGAGAAGTCAGTTAATTTGTCTCAGTTCTCACAGTGAGTGGTACAGCCAGGAAGATTTGATATCTGGTTTGTGGGTTGCAAACACCCAGACTCTTCCGACTATACATCAAGTTGCCTAGTAAAACTAATGGAGGGATTTCCAACTAATACCATAGGGAGACGGGCTCTAATCAGTCTAATCTTCTGGGCATGTTTCACCATTACCCACAGCAGTGTCATCTGGACCAAGAAACTAACGACAACCTGAAAGGACTCTTCAAGTCCTCACCTGGCATTAGAGCCACACAGGATTTGACAGGAAGCAGTTGGGGTGGGGGAGCAGACATTCTTTGTGCTCTCTGAAGGAGGCGCTATTCTATAAACCCTGATCTCAGCCCTGATTCTCATGGAGATAAGAGCATAGGGCCCCTTACATAACAATTATAATGATGACCCTTACCTACAGCTTCCATCTACCACGCATTATGCTTAGGCATATGTTATTTGTAATCTTGACATGTATTTTGTGAGGCAAATACCGCTCCTGTGTCACAGATGACACAGAGGATGAAACTGAGGCTTAGAAAAGTTGAGTGACTTCTCAAGGACACACCAACTAGTAAGGCACAGAGCCCGAACTCCTGCTGCCCCACACCTGCCCTTTCTCACCACCGTCCTGCCTCACACCAAGAGAATCAGAGGCCACACTGAGACACACCTGTGCAGCTCAATGGTGCAGTTCCTAAGACCCCTATGAAGACCCTCCAGCAGGCTTCAGTGGAGGAACTACTACTACAGGAGCCAGGAGACCTCCGGAGATGGCAACCTCATTGTCCATCTCATTAAAACAGGAATCCAGCCAGGAATAGACCAAGATAGCTAACAGATTGTACATTCCTGCCCAGCCATCTTGCTGGCTCCTAGTACCCTGTTTCTCAGTCCCCTGTGCTTAACCCACACTCCATCAGGCAGCCAGGAAGTTAGGGAAGCAGCCAGCACCTACACTATGACCTTGGCTTTTGTTAACTCTGGCCCTGGTAACACCAGCTGGATGATGGTTCCTATCAGGTGATTGCCTGCCTTATAATTATGGACATCTGTACCACGTGGTGCTATCAGTCATCTGAGTGTACCTCAAAGGACAGGCAGCATGGGCAGTGGGTTCAGATGCTCAATGCCTAATCCAGGAACTTGATTGTTAGTTCCAGTTTGAATGAGCTGCATGTCCATGTTATTTCTCTGGGCTTCAGCTTTTTCAACTCTCTATTTTTTTTCTATTTTTTTTATTTTTTTTTTACAGAGACAGAGAGTGAATCAGAGAGAGGGATAGACAAGGACAGACAGACAGGAACAGAGAGAGATGAGAAGCATCAATCACTAGTTTTTCATTGCTCATTGCAACACCTTAGTTGTTCATTGATTGCTTTCTCATATGTGCTTTGACCGCAGGCCTTCAGCAGACTGAGTAATCCCTTGCTGGAGCCAGCGACCTTGGGTTCAAGCTGGTGGGCTTTTGCTCAAACCAGATGAGCCCGTGCTCAAGTTGGCAACCTCGAGGTCTCAAACCTGGGTCCTCCGCATCCCAATCCGATGCTCTATCCACTGCACCACCGCTTGGTCAGGCTCAACTCTCTATTAAGGGATTAAGTTCAATCATCTCTGAAGATCATTAAAGCACCAATGTTTTGGATTCTAGTCTCTGGATTTTATTTCTAACCCAGAGTGGCTGCACCAAGTTTATCCAGACACAGAGAACCAGAACCAATAGGACAGGGGTCAGGAACCTTTTTGGCTGAGAGAGCCATGAACGCCACATATTTTAAAATGTATTTCCATGAGAGCCATACAACGACCCGTGTATGTCACACATTATCCGATAAAAATTTGGTGTTGTCCCGGAGGACAGCTGTGATTGGCTCCAGCCACCGCAACCATGAACATGAGCAGTAGGAAATGAATGGATTGTAATACATAAGAATGTTTTATATTTTTAATGTTATTATTTTTTTAATTAAAGATTTGTCTGCGAGCCAGATGCAGCCATCAAAAGAGCCACATCTGGCTCGCGAGCCATAGGTTCCCGACCCCTGCAATAGGATGTCTGTCTATCTATCTGTCTATCTATCTATCTATATCTAGCTGTATCTTTATACGGGGGAGGAAGAGGAGAAGATTTATCATAGGAATCGACTCACATGGTTTTGGAGGCTAAGGAGTCCAATGTTCTACCATCGGCAAGCTGGAGCCCCAGGAAACCTGGTGATTTATTGCAGTATTCACAGGCCTGAGAAGCGGAGGTTGACTGTAAGTCTCGATCTAAGGGCAAAAGCTCTAGAACCAGGATGTCACTGGTCTGTCTTAAAGTCCAAAGGCCTGAAAAGCAAGAGCTCCAATGTCTGAGGCAGAAGAAGATGGTCCCCATTTAAGAAAATGGGAAGAACCCATGTGTCCTTCCTTTGCCATTTTGTTCTATTCGGGCCCCCAGTGGATTGGGTGAGCCCCACCCACATTGGGGAGCATGATCTTCTTTGTTCAGTCTGTCGGATCAAATGGTAATCTTTTCCAGAAGCACCCTCACAGATACACCCAGAAATAATTTTTACCAGCTCTCTGGGCACCCCTTAGGAGAGTCAAGTTTACACATAAAATTAACTATTACACTCCTAGATGAGAACCCAGGTTAAATTTTATAATTTGGACATTCACCACTTTGCTCAATCATTCAGACTTTGTCACTAAGTGTCTGCTGTGAGCCAAATGTTGGGAAAACTACGGAACGTCTTGGGAAGAGTAGGGAGCCCCTAATTACCCTGTTTGCCAGAGCCCCAAAGGAATGCAACCTCCTGATCAATCCCATGGCCGTGGTGTTTTTCCTTGGTTGGGCTGGCTGATCTGTCCACCAAGATCCTAAACTCCATATCAGTCATGCCTGCCACTCAATTCCCAAAGCCTAGTATAGTGCCTAGCACAGAGCAGGCAAGGCAAATTCACCAACATGGCAAGCCTGAAAGCTACATTACTTCACATTCATTTTTTAAATGAACACTTTGAGCAGAGCTATGGAAGCAATGAATAATTGGAGCCCAAAGGATCATTTAAAAAAAATTTTTTTAGATTTTATTTATTTATTCATTTTTATTAGAAAGAGAGAGGAGAGAGAGAGAGAGAGAAGGGGTAGGAGCAGGAAGCATCAACTCCCATATGTGCCTCGACCAGGCCAAGTCCGGGATTTTGAACTGGCGACCTCAGTGTTCCACGTCGATGCTTTATCCATTGCGCCACCACAGGTCAGGCCCAAAGGATTTTTAAAGCAATAAAACTACTCTGTGTCACACTGTATAATGGAGGGTCCATGTCATTATACATCTGTCCAAACCCACACAACACCAGAAGTGAACCCTAATATATGATTATGGACTTTAGGGGGTAACGATGTGTCAATGTAGGCTCATCAGTTGTAACACATGGATTGTTCTGGTGGGGGATATAGAAAATGGGAGACATTGGGGGTGGGGAAATATGAGAAATTTTTGTACCTTCCTTTCAATCTTGCTGTGAACCTAAAACTACTCTAAAAAATAAAATCTTTTTTAAAGGTTTAAAAACATCAGGGCGAGTTTTCTCTCCGGGTAGGTGTGTAGAACGTGTTCATCCTCCCTTATGGAAGAGGAGCTTCAGAAGGAAGAGCTCCTGAAACACCAGAACGGTGGTCATGCCCACTGGGAAGCACCGGCACCCCATACCCCAACCTCAAGCCAGCTGCTCAGTTCCTCTGCTGGCCAGCTGGTCTGCTTTCCCCAGAGCTGGGGAAGCCGGGACACGGCTGGGTCTCCAGGCATGTACAACCCCATCAGCAGCCCTGTCCTGACCCCCTTGACTCAGCTGAGCAAGGCTGAAGTTTCCAAAAGGAAATCTCCTAGAGAAGTGAAATTTAAAAGAGCACAGCTGGCCCCAGAACTCTAACTGGTGCAGAAACTATCTTTAGCCCAGAGAGGCCAGGCTGGAGTAAACGAGACCCTGTGGAATGAATGTCTACAAGAATTCAGACTTCAGAAAGTGGGGAGACAGGGAAGAACTGGGTTGTTTTGCCACTGAGAAGGAAGGGGAGAGATATGTAAGGGGAAGGAGCCCCAAAGATGGAGAGGTTGGACTAAATGAAATCCAGTCTGGTGAAGTCACCAAAGAGCATGTGCTGGAAAGGAGATGCCTCACGCTCTAGATGCATTTTTTTTTTTTTTTAGTAAGCAAGACAGACAGGGACAGACAGGAAGGGAAAGTGATGCGAAGCATCAATTCTTTGTTACAGCATGTTAGCTATTCATCAATTGCTTTCTTATATGTGTCTTGACGGGGGGGGGGGGGGGGGACGCTCCAGCCAAGCCAGTGACCCCTTGCTCAAGCCAGCAACCTTGGGCTCAAGCCAGTGACCATGGGGTCATGTCTATGATCCCACGCTCAAGCCAGATGAGCCTGTGATCAAGCGGCGATTTATGAGTTTTGAACCTGAGTTCTCAGCATCCCAGGTTGACATTCTGTCCACTGTGCCACTGCCTTGTCAGGCCCTAGATGCATTTTTGCAAAGTAAAATCCTCCTCCATCTCTTGGTCACCACCTGCCTGTCCTCATTGCTGGCCCCCAAACCTCCAGGAGAGTCTACTACCCTCATCCGGATTTGTGTGGGCTTCAGATGTCAGAGGAAATCAAGCAAGGGATGGAGTTCTGTGTATGCAGAAAACAACCACCCCTACCCCTCACCCCACACTCCTCCATTGTCTGAGATCCGCAAACAGCTTAGGGACGGCTTTAAACATCCCACAGCGTGAAAATGGAAGGTCTCCATCCATTTTACCTGGATCTCAAAGGAGAGGGGTCACCAGCTGAAAATCTATAGCGCAAGTAAAAAAATAGAATAGCATTTAAAAAAGGACAAGTGAACAGAACACAGATACCTTTGACTTAATTAATTTTTAATTTAATTTAATTTCCAATTTTTTATTTATTTTATTTATTGTGTTAACATGGATTCAAGTGTCCCACTCAATATAACACCTTCACCCCCCAACCCCATGTCCCCCATTACACCCCTTTTGCCCCCTCCCCTTAACTCCCTCCCCCCTTCCCTCTGGGGTTTGCTGTCCTTTTATCTGTATCTCTGTATTTTATATATATATATATATATATATATATATATATATATATATATATATATATATAATTTCACTAATCCCTCCACCTTCTCTGATCCCACCCTCTCATCCCCCTTCCCCCTGACTGCTGTCCCTCTGCTCCCTGTGACCCTGCCTCTGCCTCTGTTCAGTTTGCCTTAATTATTCAGGCTGTCTTAGACACACAGACTCTGGCTCCCTTCCTGCCCCCCGGCCCTGAACTCATGTGCTGGTTCATCATGAATCCTGCAAGCTTAAGTACATATTTCCCCTTGGCTTTCTGACCTATATCTGGCTCAGCGCTAGTAGCAAACTCGGCTGACAAGCCTGGTCACGCTAGAACCATGCCTCTCATTTGTCATTTCCCTCTGTTGGCAGGAAGTTACAATCTTTTACAGATTCATGAGCCCATAACCCCATGAAGCTCCTATTCCAAAACTGAAGGCCACTTTCTGGTTGAATGAAAGGCTAAGAAAATGAAGCTGAGATGAAGGCTGGACCCTGCCTGCATCGAATGTTCAAGCCTTTCTTGGCTCTTGTCACAAAATTCACCAACTTCTCCCACCTGTTCCCTGAGGGCTGCTCTTCGACCTCCCTTCACACAGATGAGATGATTAACAACCAAAAAATGCTTTATACATCCAATCACAGACACGCATACTAATTAGAGCAGGGCCTCTCACCCACACAGACCCTGGGTAAACAAATTAAGAACAGAAGCTCACATAAGTAAACATCTGGAGGGGGCTCAGGAGGCCATGTCTCACTCTGAATTTCTGAAATCTAAAGTCATCCTCAAGCAGAAGCACAATGCCTAAAAAATAAAAACTCTTCTTTGAAGTGTTTTGTGTTTTGTTTTGTTTTTTTGTCTTAGGATGCTGGTAAGGGGAGCATTTTATTTTATTTTATTTTTTATTTTTTTTATTTTATTTTATTTTTTTTTACAGAGACAGAGAGAGAGTCAGAGAGAGGGATAGGCAGGGACAGACAGACAGGAACGGAGAGATGAGAAGCATCAATCATTAGTTTTTTGTTGCGCATTGCGACACCCTAGTTCAGTAGTCCCCAACCCCCAGGCCGCGGACCGGTACTGGTCCTTGGGCCATTTGGTACCGGTCCGCAGAGAAAGAATAAATAACTTACATCATTTCCATTTTATTTATATTTAAGTCTGAACGACGTTTTATTTTTTAAAAATGACCAGATTCCCTCTGTCACATCCGTCTAAGACTCACTCTTGACGCTTGTCTCGATCACGTGATACATTTATCCATCCCACCCTAAAGGCCAGTCCGTGAAAATATTTTCTGACATTAAACTGGTCCATGGCCCAAAAAAGGTTGGGGACCACTGCCCTAGTTGTTTACCCACATTGATTGCTTTCTCATATGTGCCTTGACCGCAGGCCTTCAGCAGACCGAGTAACCCTTTGCTTGAGCCAGCAACCTTGGGTTCAAGCTGGTGAACTTTGCTCAAACCAGATGAGCGCGTGCTCAAGCTGGCGACCTGGGGGTCTCGAACCTGGTCCTCAGCATCCCAGTCTGATGCTCTATCCACTGTGCCACCACCTGGTCAGGCTCTTCTTTGAAGTTTATCTGATTTTTAAAAATTACCTACTGGCCATCTATAGCAAATGAGCCAACATTTCTGAAATCAAGAGAGCTGTTAGACCAGGGGTCAGGAACCTATGGCTCGTGAGCCAGATGTGGCTCTTTTGATGGCTGCATCTGGCGCTTAGACATATCTTTAAATAAAAAAAATAATAACGTTAAAAATATAAAACATTCTCATGTATTCCAATCCATTCATTTCCTACCGCTCATGTTCATGGTTGCGGATAGCTGGAGCCAATCACAGCTGTCCTCCAGGACAACAGCAAATATTTATTGGATAATGCGTAACGTACACGGGTCGTTGTACGGCTCTCACAAAATTACATTTTAAAATATGTGGCGGAGTGACGTCACGGAAATGGCGCCGTGAGCAGCGCATCTGACAGATCTCCCCAAAATCACAACAAATTTATCAACTAGAAACAGAAAAATTTATCCTCGGAGCATTCCGGAGTTCCACACAAACTGAAAGCGAAAGGACTATTATCACTTGAATCTGAGAGACGAGGGTGTGGAGGAAGTTAATTACCGCAGGGATGTTCATTCAAGCCGCGTAGGGATTGTGCCTGTGGTAAGTCGGCCCACACTCGGGAGCGGCGAGCAGCCGCCGGTGCGCGCCCGGTCCGGTTGCAGAGCGAGTACCGCTAATGTTGCCAGCGGCCCGCGCACCGCGAGGGAGAGTCCCCAGCCACCAGTGCCAGGAGAACCCCATTCGCGTGCGTGCCCTGGGCATTCCACGCACCCAGAGCGCCCTACTGGCCCGCACACCCAGGGTGCCCCATTATCCTGCGCCCGGTGCGCCCCAGCCACCAGCGGCGGGGCGAGCGGGAGAGGTGCCAGGGCGGTCTTCCCTACTTGGGAGATTCTCTCCGTGGGCGGGGCACCTCACCCAGCCATTCAAGCTAACAATCAAGCGTTGGGGAGGGGCGTGCAGGCAGCCTGAAATACCTTTGGGAGCACAGCTGCGGACCCAATCACTGAAATTAGCTTAACCCATGATATCTGTGCACCCACGGGTTCTAATTGATAAGATCTCTCTCAGTTCAGCGATCCAAGACAAGAGGCGTGATATTTTTTAGAGCCTCTCGCTAAAGGGGCGGGGGCAACTTCTGATTGATAGAGCCTCCATATTCAGGGATAAATGCTAACAAGAGGGACTTGGCAGATAATAAGATCTATACTACACTAGTCGCAAGCAGAGACTAGTGCCTCTTCTTCCCAGCCAAAACAGGCTACAAAGTGTGGAAAGCCTGGGTTGAGTGGTCCAACTGAATGCTAGGCGCTAAACAGTCACCTGGACAACAATTGACTCCCACCCCCACCTGATTACACTGGAGGCTCTGACTGCCAGAGCCTTTCCCAAAGCCTTGCACTGAGTGGGGATAGAGTGGGGATTTCCTAGCTCTTTGAGCCTCTTACTCCCCAGGCAGAAGCAGTGGCAGCCTTATAGCTGGATCACCAGGCTGCTAATTCAGAAAGGGGGGACTAGGAGAGAGAATCCAGGAAAGCAAACTCTCTCATCGTTGGACCCTGCAGACGCCAACAAGCCTTGACTACCAGCAAGACTAAAGCCAATTATATGACATTGCCATAGAATCCCATCAACTGCAAATCCCTACCTAAGTGTGACACAGGGGCAGAGCCTGGGGTACAGAGTCACCGACCAGGAAGAGGGAGAGAAAAGAAAAAGGAAGAAGTTAACCTCTCAAAATCAAGAATAATCCACAGACTCTACAACTTGTTCCACTAATTTTTTTGTTGTTGTTGTTTGTTTCTTCTATCTTATTGCCTTTATTATTATTATTTCTATTTCCTCCACCTCGGTCCTTCTATTCTCTGCCCATCTTATGCTTCCCTTTTCTTGAACTACACTACCCATGAGTGTTACATTTTATTTCTCTTCTTCATCCTCACCCTCCTTTAAGGTAATACTCCAAAATACTTAACTCTCACTCTCTCCTCTTTTGTTTTTTTTTGTTTTGCTTTATTTTGTTTTTTTCTGTTCCTTTTTTTTTCTTCCTTCGTTTTTCTCTTTTTCTTATTTTTTCCTTACTATTCGTTTTTTTCTTTTCTCGTTTTACTTTTCCTCCCATTTAATCCTCAATCATGAACAAATTAGTTAATTTGGGACTCAAGGTTTTTTTTTTTGGTTTTCTTTTTCTTTTTCGCTTTTGTTTTTGTTTTTTTGTTTGTTTGTTTATTTTTGTGGCAGTTTGGGTACTTTTTACGTTGCTTTTTAACTCACTAGCATTTCTCCCAACCCAAGGTCTCCATTGTATTTAGTCTTCGCTCCACTTAATACAACAGATTTTTACTTATTATTTTTATTTTTTTCTTCTTTATTATTCTTTTTTTTCTCCTTTTTTCTGGTTCCTTCTTATCCCTCTCATTATATCTCTTAGTTGACCATCACTTACAAGCAAATCATCTTATGCTTGTCTAAGATTTTCTTCCCTTTTTTTTTTTTTTGCATTTAGTAGGTCCCTACTCCCTTTTTTTGCCCCTTGAACTCTTCACCCCAGATCAGGCCCTCCATTATAGGCAGTTTTTGTTCCATTTAGCATAATATAATTCACAGGTCATCATGATATTTCCCTGAGGAGGGGAGAGGAGGGAAAGAGAAGAAAGAAAAAAGGGGGAAATAATAAATTATTACGGCATTTTTTTTGTGGGGTGTTTTACCTTTTTTTTTCTTTTTACTCTTTATTAATTCTAATTAGTGCTATCAACAAGACCACCCTCAGATGCCAATAAGAAAGAGGAAATCGAATATTATGGATACAAAAGAAAGAGAGGTAACACAAATAGATGTGGAAAAATCTATGGAGAAAAGACTTAACATACTGGAAGCCTTGGAGCTAAATGACAGAGAATTTAAAATAGAAATCTTAAAAATACTCAGAGATATACAAGAAAACACAGAAAGGCAATTTAGGGAGATCAGAAAACAACTCAATGAACACAAAGAATATATTACCAAGGAAATTGAAACTATAAAAACAAATCAAACAGAAATGAAAAACTCAATTCATGAGCTGAAAAACGAGGTAACAAGCTTAGCTAACAGAACAGCCCAGATTGAAGATAGGATTAGTGAAATAGAAGACAAACAACTTGAGGCACAACAGAGAGAAGAAGAAAGAGACTCAAAAATAATAAAAAATGAGAAAGCCCTACAGGAATTGTCTGACTCCATCAGAAAGAATAACATAAGAATAATAGATATATCAGAGGGAGAAGAGAAAGAAAATGGAATGGAGAATATACTCAAACAAATAATAGACGAGAACTTCCCAAGCCTGTGGAAAGAACTAAAGCCTCAAATTCAAGAAGCAAACAGAACACCGAGTTTTCTTAACCCCAACAAACCCACTCCAAGGCACATCATAATAAAGATGACACAAACCAATGACAAAGAAAAAATTCTCAAGGCAGCCAGGGAAAAGAAGAGTACAACATATAAAGGAAGGCCTATTAGATTATCATCAGATTTCTCAGCAGAAACTCTACAAGCTAGATGAGAGTGGACCCCAATATTTAAAGCCCTGAAAGAGAGGAACTTTCAGCCAAGAATACTATACCCATCAAAGCTATCCTTCAAGTACGAAGGAGATATAAAAACATTCACAAATACAGAAAAGATGAGAGAATTTATCAGCAGAAAGCCCCCACTCCAGGAAATACTAAGGGGGGTTTTCCAACCAGATTCAAAGAACAAAAGAAAACAACACCACAAGTAACAGCTCCACCAAGAACACAATAAAACCAAACTTAAACTGTGACAACAAAGGAAAAAAAGGGGGGAGAGGATGGAGATTAACAGTAGCAAAGGACGATGAAGTGCAGAAATACTCATAAGATAGGGTACTACAATGAATATGGTAGGTACCCTTTTCATTACTTAATGGTAACCACCCTTAAAAAAACCACCACAAAAACACTTGACTTAAAAAAGGTAGCAACAGAGGAAAGAAGTATGGAACACAAACAAACAAAAACAAATGATAGAAAAACAAAAGAGAAGAATCAAACAAGATACAAAACTAACAGAAAGCAATTTATAAAATGGCAGTAGGGAACCCACAAGTGTCAATAATTACACTAAATGTAAATGGATTAAACTTACCAATAAAAAGACACAGAGTAGCAGAATGGATTAAAAAAGAAAATCCAACTATATGCTGCCTACAAGAAACACATCTAAGCAACAAGGATAAAAACAAATTCAAAGTGAAAGGCTGGAAAACAATACTCCAAGCAAACAACACCCAAAAAAAAGCAGGCGTAGCAATACTCATATTTAATAATGCTGACTACAAGACAGAAAAAGTACTCAGAGACAAAAATGGTCATTTCATAATGATTAAGGGGAAGCTGAATCAAGAAGACATACAATCCTTAATATATATGCACCAAACCAAGGAGCACCAAAATATATAAGACAGCTACTTATTGACCTTAACACAAAAACTAACAAAAATACAATCATACTTGGAGACCTCAATACACCGCTGACGGCTCTAGATCGGTCATCCAAACAGAGAATCAATAAAGATATAGTGGCCTTAAACGAAATACTAGAACACCTGGATATGATAGACATCTACAGGACACTTCATCCCAAAGCGACAGAGTACACATTTTTCTCTAGTGTACATGGAACATTCTCAAGAATTGACCATATGTTGGGCCACAAAGACAATATCAGCAAATTTAGAAAAATTGAAATTGTACCAAGCATATTTTCTGATCATAAAGCCTTGAAACTAGAATTCAACTGCAAAAAAGAGGGGGAAAAACCCACAAAAATGTGGAAACTAAACAACATACTTCTAAAAAATGAATGGGTCAAAGAAGAAATAAGCGCAGAAATCAAAAGATATATACAGACAAATGAAAATGAAAATACGACATATCAGAATTTCTGGGATGCAGCAAAAGCAGTAATAAGAGGAAAGTTCATATCACTTCAGGCCTATATGAACAAACAAGAGAGAGCCAAAGTAAACCACTTAACTTCACACCTTAAGGAACTAGAAAAAGAAGAACAAAGACAACCCAAAACCAGCCGAAGAAAGGAGATAATAAAAATCAGAGCAGAAATAAATGAATTAGAGAACAGAAAAACTATAGAAAAAATCAATAAAACAAGGAGCTGGTTCTTTGAAAAGATCAACAAAATTGACAAACCCTTGGCAAGACTCACCAAGGAAAAAAGGCACAGGACTCAAATAAATAAAATCCAAAATGAAAGAGGAGAGATCACCACAGACATCATAGATATACAAAGAATTATTGTAGAATACTATGAAAAATTATATGCCACCAAATACAACAATCTAGAAGAAATGGATAAATTCCTAGAACAATACAACCTTCCTAGACTGAGTCATGAAGAAGCAGAAAGCCTAAACAGACCAATCAGCAGGGAGGAAATAGAAAAAACTATTAAAAACCTCCCCAAAAATAAAAGTCCAGGCCCAGATGGTTATACTAGTGAATTCTATCAAACATTCAAAGAAGACTTGGTTCCTATTCTACTCAAAGTCTTCCAAAAAATTGAAAAAGAAGCAATACTTCCAAACACATTTTATGAGGCCAACATAACCCTCATACCAAAACCTGGCAAGGATGGCACAAAGAAAGAAAACTACAGACCAATATCTCTAATGAATACAGATGCTAAAATACTAAACAAAATACTGGCAAACCGAATACAACAACATATTAAAAAAATAATACATCATGATCAAGTGGGATTCATCCCAGAATCTCAAGGATGGTTCAACATACGCAAAACGGTTAACGTAATACACCATATCAACAAAACAAAGAACAAAAACCACATGATCTTATCAATAGATGCAGAAAAGACTTTTGATAAAATACAACACAATTTTATGTTTAAGACTCTCAATAAAATGGGTATAGAAGGAAAATATCTCAACATGATAAAGGCCATATATGATAAACCATCAGCCAACATCCTATTAAACGGCATAAAACTGAGGACTTTCTACCTTAAATCAGGAACAAGACAGGGTTGTCCACTCTCTCCACTCTTATTTAACGTGGTGCTAGAAGTTCTGGCCAGAGCAATCAGACAAGACAAAGAAATAAAAGGCATCCATGTCGGAAGAGAAGAAGTAAAGGTATCACTTTTTGCTGATGATATGATCCTATACATCGAAAACCCGAAGGACTCCACAAAAAGATTATTAGAAACAATAAACCAATACAGTAAGGTCGCAGGATACAAAATTAACATACAAAAGTCCATAGCCTTTCTATATGCCAACAATGAAATATTAGAAAATGAACTCAAAAAAATAATCCCCTTCACGATTGCAACAAAAAAAATAAAATACCTAGGGAATAAACATAACAAAGAATGTAAAGGACCTTTATAATGAAAATTACAAAGCATTGTTAAGGGAAATCGAAAAAGATACAATGAGATGGAAAAATATTCCTTGTTCTTGGATAGGAAGAATAAATATAATCAAAATGGCCATATTACCCAAAGCAATATACAAATTTAATGCAATTCCCATCAAAATTCCTATGAGATTTTTTAAAGAAATGGAACAAAAAATCATCAGATTTATATGGAACTATAAAAAACCCCGAATAGCCAAAACAATCCTCAGAAAAAAGAATGAAGCTGGGGGCATTACAATACCTGACTTCAAACTATATTATAGGGCCACGATAATCAAAACAGCATGGTATTGGCAGAAAAGTAGACACTCAGACCAATGGAACAGAATAGAAAGCCCAGAAATAAAAACACATATATATGGTCAAATAATCTTTGATAAAGGGGCCAACAACACACAATGGAGAAAAGAAAGCCTCTTCAACAAATGGTGTTGGGAAAACTGGAAAGCCACATGCAAAAGAATGAAACTCAACTACAGCCTGTCCCCGTGTACTAAAATTAATTAAAAATGGATCAAAGACCTAAATATAAGACCTGAAACAATAAAGTACATAGAAGAAGACATAGGTACTAAAATCATGGACCTGGGTTTTAAAGAACATTTTATGAACTTGACTCCAATGGCAAGAGAAGTGAAGGCAAAGATAAATGAATGGGACTACATCAGAATAAAAAGTTTTTGCTCAGCAAGAGAAACTGATATCAAAATAAACAGACAGCCAACTAAATGGGAAATGATATTTTCAAACAACAGCTCAGATAAGGGCCTAATATCCAAAATTTACAAAGAACTCATAAAACTCAACAACAAACAAACAAACAATCCAATAAAAAAATGGGAAGAAGACATGAACAGACACTTCTCCCAGGAAGAGATACAAATGGCCAACAGATATATGAAAAGATGCTCAGCTTCATTAGTTATTAGAGAAATGCAAATCAAAACTACAATGAGATACCACCTCACCCCTGTTAGATTAGCTATTATCAACAAGATGGGTAATAGCAAATGTTGGAGAGGCTGTGGAGAAAAAGGAACCCTCATTCACTGTTGGTGGGACTGTAAAGTAGTACAACCATTATGGAGAAAAGTATGGTGGTTCCTCAAAAAACTGCAAATAGAACTACCTTATGACCCAGCAATCCCTCTACTGGGTATATACCACAAAACCTCAGAAACATT
Source organism: Saccopteryx bilineata (assembly GCF_036850765.1). NCBI lineage: Eukaryota > Metazoa > Chordata > Mammalia > Chiroptera > Emballonuridae > Saccopteryx > Saccopteryx bilineata. The sequence continues at coordinate 162,600,753 of NC_089490.1, read as the reverse complement.
GATATGTAAAGACACATGTAGCCCCATGTTCATTGCAGCACTGTTCACAGTGGCCAAGACATGGAAACAACCAAAAAGCCGTTCAATAGAAGACTGGATAAAGAAGATGTGGCACATATACACTATGGAATACTACTCAGCCATAAGAAATGATGACATCAGATCATTTACAGCAAAATGGTGGGATCTTGATAACATTATACGGAGTGAAATAAGTAAATCAGAAAAAAACAAGAACTACATGATTCCATACATTGGTGGAACATAAAAACGAGACTAAGAGACATGGACAAGAGTGTGGTGGTTACCAGGGGTGGGGGGAGGGAGGACATGGGAGGGAGGGAGGGAGAGAATTAGGGGGAGGGGGAGGGGCACAGAGAACTAGATAGAGGGTGGCGGAGGACAATCTGACTTTGGGCGAGGGGTATGCAACATAATTTAATGACAAAATAACCTAGACATGTTTTCTTTGAATATATGTACCCTGATTTATTAATGTCATCCCATTACCATTAATAAAAATTTATTAAAATTAAAAAGAAAAAGAAAAAGAAAAAAAATAAAATAAAATAAAATATGTGGCTTTCATGGCTCTCTCAGCCAAAAAGGTTCCCGACCCCTGTGTTAGACCATTCTCCGTGGCTGATCAAGTGCTGTCAGAGATGAGTCAGAGCAATGGTTATGCGTTTAAATGGGAATAGTTTACTTTTTCCTGTTCCTTAGCAAAAAATGAATCTTAGAATCAGAAACTATTTCTTCTGGTATGAGGTATTAAACTTTTCTCCCATTTTGGGTACAGGCTGAGCCAAAAATGATTGAGAACCCTTGAACTGGGGTACTTTCCTACTATTACCCTTGACAGCTTTGCAAACAGGATGTTTGGTACTCACTGCTGATGGTATGAAGTTACTTTTTCAAGGAGAGCTAAGTGAATAGGTCTGTCCCTGGGGGAAATTTAGTGTCTAGGATAAAAATACTACAACACATTCCATGACACTCCAAAATATGGGATCCAAAATAGACTCCCCCATCTCTGTAACTCAGACCCTTTTGCAAGCTTCTCAGCCACCCTAGAGTGGGTCCAAAGCCTCACACTGTGCTAAAGGTTATGACTGTGATCTCAGAAAAGGAGATGGAAAACACACTAGACCAAGTCAGGGGCTCAGCTGCTTACGTGCACGTGACTTTGGCGAATTGCCTAGACTCTTCTCAGTTTTCTCATCTGGAAAAAGCCTCCCACACAGGAAGGTTAAGAGGATCCAAGTAGAAAAGTTTCTGAGGGTGAGAGTGTTTTATAACCTCTCAGGAGCTATGGGAGTAAAAAAAACATGCTCACAGGTATTGTCAGGACTTCTGATTTGGAGCAGGTGGAATGATAGCTCGTGTTTACTAGGCTCGCTCTGTGCTGTGCACTCAGTGCCTTTTGTGTATTAACTCCCTGACACAGACTGAACTGTGCTTCCCTAGATTCCATATGTTAAAGCTCTAACCCCCAATGGATGGTATTTGGAGATGGGGCCTTGGGATGTAATTAGGTTTATAAGAAGTCATGAGAGTGCCCTTGTAAGAAAGAGGCACCAAAGAGCTTGTTTTTCTCTCTCTTTCTCCCACGTGAAGGAAAGACCATGTACAGACACAGCCAAAGCGGGAAGGTGGCCACTTGCAATCCAAAGGGAGAGCCTTCACTAGACACCAAGCCTGCAGGCACCTTGAGTTTAGACTTTTAACCTCCAGAACTATAAGAAATAAAGTCCTGTTGTTTAAGCTACTTTAATATTTTATTACTGCAGCCTGAGCTGACTCAGGCTGAGCTGACTCCCTTGATCTTATAATACCCCTAAAAGATCAACCTTGTCATTACGATGTTCTACAGATGAAAAAAAAAAGGAGAAGCTTATAGAGTTTAATAAACTTGTCCAAGGCCAAGGTCACCAACTGGGAATGGTGGACCCATTATTATGAATTTGTGGCAGAGACCAGCCAGAGGTCATCTAAACCATTTCTAATTCCTGCCACAGAGCTAAACCCTGTTCCCAGCTCTGTCACATCCAGAGCTTCCTTCAGAGGAATGTGTGTGAAAGCATTGTATACCACTCGTAGGATAGCGAGGGGGAAAAGGACTTGGACAGGTTCCCCATACTCTCCCTTCCTTTTGGGAGAGACCTCAGAGTCCATGTATAGGAGATGGCAGCACAAGAAGAGAGCAGCTTGGGCCCCTCGGTGACATCACAAAGCAGGGTACCTCCTCTCAACCAACCCTCACTGGTCTACAACTATAATAAGAAATTAACTGTTGCCTGACCTGTGGTGGCGCAGTGGATAAAGCATTGACCTGAAACACTGAGGTCGCCGGTTCGAAACCCTGCACTTGCCTGGTCAAGGCACATATGGGAGTTGATGCTTCCTGCTGCTCCCACCTCCTCTCTCCTCTCTAAAATGAATAAATAAATAAATAAATAAATAAATAATTTTAAAAAAATAAAGAAAGAAGTACTACTAGAATCCCTGGGTGACATCTATAAGATGCCAAAGAAATTGATTTGGGTAAAGACCTAGGGTAGTTTCCATTTATCAAACTGTAAGCAGATAGCAATTATATATAAAAAAGAAATTAACTGTTCTTGGGGTAGGTCTATTTGTTATAGAAGCTCATATTACTTGCCCTGATTAATACATCCCAAGAATTCTTCTTAGTAGTGACTACTGAATCCTCTCTTGAGTACAGCCACAGGCAGCAAGTAGGTACTGCCATTGAGAATGGCTTAACAGTATAAAGATAGTTCTAGACTTCAAGTATCAGCAAGGTAACCAAACCAGTTTCATATGTAAAAATGATAATGATATATTTTTTTTGCAATATAAAAACCTGAATAAATTAGAAACTAAGAAACAACACAAAGACTCATTTTAATGAATAAAGGAAAGTTTATTCACACTTATCTTCAAGGGAATTGACTTGGATTGCTAACACATATACAACCTAATCTGATACGGTTTATAGCAAAGTTACCTTTAACTTCCAGTACCCAGAATAGCCTGTCCCATATTAAATTAGCAATTGCTTTGGCTGAGATATGACTGGTGTTTGCTCCTCATTGTTTTCTTCTCACTACCCTGTTGAGAAACAAAAGATCAGGAATTTCCCCAATCAGTTCTTTCTCTAGGGTTTCCAAATAATCTACCTCTTCTGAGAAAGCACAAAGCAGCCCTCTCCAGTAGGACAGGGTTAGGGATGAATAGTGTCCCTCCAAAACTCATGTCTGAAGCCCTAACCCCTAGTACCTCAGAATGTATATGGAGATAGGGCTCTCAAAGAAGTGATTATGTTAAATGAGGCCATTAGGGTAAACCCTTATTCAATCTAAAGGGTATCTTTCCGAGAAAAGGAGATCAGTACACAAAGGGACACCAGAGATGTGTGTGCACACACACATACACAAAAAAAGTTATTGAGTTTATCTTTAAAACTAGTTTTTGCAGAGTTGTTTTTATTTCATATTTTGTTTTTGTTTCGTATGCTTCTAAGACCAGATTTTTATTCCAATATGATACTGTTGGGCAGATAAAATGTATTATGCTCACTTTGTTAAAGAGGCCGTTGCCCAGGTGATATTAATGTGTGTTGAGAATTGTTGTAGCCTGAGGCTTGGTTTTGGGATTAAGCCTGTCCCACCCTTTTTGGCGTGAGGTGGTACAATCCTATCATGCCTCATAGAAGTGATTTTGTATTAGAGACTTCCCCATTATGTATATTGGATTAAGGGTTTGGATTTCTACACTATAAAATGGGAACGGAGCGGGAGTTTGCGCTCTTGGTTCCTGAGGTTAGCATGAGAGAGCAGAGAGAATAGAGCCAGCAGCGGGAGGAGGCCACGTGGAGAAGGCCAGGAAAAGCAGCCAAGATGGCGGAGTACTGAGTGAGATGCCAGTTTGTACAGAGTTTGTATCTGGGATAAGGAAGGAAATGGGGAACTGAGGAGAATAAGGCTGTTGAGCTAGAAACCTTTGATTCTAGGAAACTCGGATAAATCAGTAGCTTTGTGAGCACTGAATGTGACTGGGTTTTGGAGCCCAGTGTGTATTTTTACTTGCCCGCCGGGTGCAAGCTAGATTAAAGACTATGGCCCACCAGTTTTTGGCTCCATGGTTTCTTTACCAACTGTCCGAATCCAATGCGAACCTGCATGGGCTGGGCTCCTCTGATAGTGGCCCTGGCCTTGGCTCCTGGCTTTACAGATACTATAAAAATTTTCAAAGATCACAAAGGTGACAGAATGTGACCATGAATATAAAAACACTGGTATTTAATATTAAAATACTGGTATGCCTACCACCTAGTTTGTAACAGTAACATTTATTGCATTTGTTTTATTGCACATCTGTGTATCTGTCCCTCCTTTGCTTCCTCCCTCCATTCATCATCTTAATGCATTTTAGTATTTCATATTTCAGATAGCTGTAACTTCCTTTTTGGCATCCATATGATAACCAGAATCCAGTATGGTTGACAGTGAACAACACAGGGGTTGTTTGTTTCCACTGCACTGTTTCCCTATCCCACCCTGCACAGTCGAAAATCTGCATATAACTCTTGACTCCTCCCAAACTTAACTACTGTTGGGTGGATAAAATGTATTATGCTCACTTTGTTAAAGATGGAGCTGCCCGCGTGGAGGCCATTGCCCAGGTGATATTAATGTGTGTCTCTGTGGGCTGTGGGCAGGCAGGATCCTTGTAGCCTGGGGCTTGGTTTTAGGATTAAGCCTTTCCCACCCATTTTGATGTGGGGTGGTACAATCCAATCATGCCTCAGAGAAGTGACTTTGTATTAGAGACTTCCCTATTTTGTATATTGGATTAAAGGTTTTGAATCTACACTATAAAATGGGGGCAGAACGGGAGCTTGCTCTTGGTTCCTGAGATTATCATTAGAGGAGAGAGCAGAGAGGAGAGCAGAGAAAGGCCACATGGAGAAGCAGCCAAGATGGCGGAATGTTGAGTGAGAAGCCAGTTGTGCAGAGTTTGTGCAGGGAGAAGGAAGGAGATGGGGAACAGAGATGAATGATACCCTTTTTGATGTAGGGTAGTACAATCCAATCATGCCTCAGAGAAGTGACTTTGTAGTAGAGAATTCCCTGTTTTGTATATTGGATTAGAGGTTGTGAAGCTACACTATAAAATGGGGGCAGAACGAGAGCTTGGGCTCTTGGTTCCTGAGGTTAGCATGAGAGAGCAGAGAGAGTAGAGCCAGCAGCGGAAGGAGGCCACGTGGAGTAGGCCAGGAGAAGCAGCCAAGATGGCGGAGTGCTGAGTGAGATGCCAGTTTATGTAGAGTTTGTATCTGGAATAAGGAAGGAGATGGGGAACTGAGGAGAATAAGGCTGGTGAGCTAGAAACCTTTGATTCTAGGAAACTCAGATAAGTCAGTGGCTTTGTGAGCACTGAATGTGATTGGGTTTTGGAGCCCAGTGTGTGTTTTTACTTGCCCACCGGGTGCAAGCTAGATTAAAGGCTATGGCCCACCAGTTTTTGGCTCCATGGTTTCTTTACCGACTGTCCGAATCCAATGCGAACCTGCATGGGCCGGGTGGCTGCTGTGATAGTGGCCATGGCCGTGGCTCCTGGCTTTACATTTGGCGTAGTCGGCAGGATTCGATACAGATCGGCAAGGAGCCTTTGAGCGGTGGAGTAGAGGACTGGCTAGTGTTAGGGTTCCCCATGGCTGTCCTTTTGGGGATTGTAGGCTGGCTGACTTTTACAGCCATGCGTGAGGAAACTGAGAGCTCTGTGGAAGAGGCTGCCCGGGACCTGCAAACCGAGCAGTGCAAGGAGATGGAGCAAACGCAGGAAAAACCAATGCTGACCCTGGAGCTGGAGGAAGCTATGGAGGAGGAGGCCGACCAGGTTTGCGAGATTTGCCTGGAAATGGAGCAGCTGCTGGAGGAGGATTCACAAGTTCGTGAGTTGCAGCTTGCCCTGGATGTTGCGGAAAGCCAGCAGCGGCAGGAGGCCGGGGCCGGGGCTGAGGCTGAGGCTGAGGCCAGGTCCGGAGCTGCAAGGTCTGTGGAGCAGAAGGCGGCAGTGGATGGAGGCTCGAGCCCGGCAGCAGGAGCTGGTGTTTTCAATTCCTCTTTGGAGGATGAGGAGAATCGGGCTGGAGTTGCAATCCGCAGCCTCCAGAAGATGAGAGCCCAGCTGGAAGGAGCACCTACTGCGGCCCTGGTAGGTCTGCGATTTTGGGACATAGGGCTGGACATGCTATCCGGAGCAGAGATGGAAATGTTGACTGCCATTGCCATGTGCCCCTCTTTGGGACAGTGTAAGACCTGCCAGGATGGCAGGAATGAGGGGGGTGGCTGATGCCCCATATTCGTGGACTGATTTCCTGGACTACGACCGGAGTGGGCATTGGCTCCTTTGTTGGATGCACTTACGGATTATGGATTTTGGACAATGTGAAATACCCTGATGGGGGTGGGGGGTGGCTTTGCTAAAGGCCCTTCCCCTACCCCGGGAAGCTTTTCCCATGGCTAGAAAGAAGGCCGAGGACATTTTGCGCTTTTGGCAAAGTGCTCAGATATTGGTGAAATGTACCTTTGTAATTGTTGAAACTGTATAATTTGTGCTGTTGTAACTTGTGTAATGTGCTAGTTTCCTTGCACGGGGATGCTGGTGATGTAAATTGGTGGGTAGTAAAGTGAGCATAGGGGTGGATTGTTGGGCAGATAAAATGTATTATGCTCACTTTGTTAAAGAGGCCGTTGCCCAGGTGATATTAATGTATGTTAAGAACTGTTGTAGCCTGGGGCTTGGTTTTGGGATTAAGCCTTTCCCACCCTTTTTGATGTAGGGTGGTACGATCCAATCATGCCTCAGAGAAGTGACTTTGTAGTAGAGAATTCCCTGTTTTGTATATTGGATTAGAGGTTGTGAAGCTACACTATAAAATGGGGGCGGAACGAGAGCTTGGGCTCTTGGTTCCTGAGGTTAGCATGAGAGAGCAGAGAGAGTAGAGCCAGCAGCGGAAGGAGGCCACGTGGAGTAGGCCAGGAGAAGCAGCCAAGATGGCGGAGTGCTGAGTGAGATGCCAGTTTGTGTAGAGTTTGTATCTGGAATAAGGAAGGAGATGGGGAACTGAGGAGAATAAGGCTGGTGAGCTAGAAACCTTTGATTCTAGGAAACTCGGATAAGTCAGTGGCTTTGTGAGCACTGAATGTGATTGGGTTTTGGAGCCCAGTGTGTGTTTTTACTTGCCCACCGGGTGCAAGCTAGATTAAAGGCTATGGCCCACCAGTTTTTGGCTCCATGGTTTCTTTACCGACTGTCCGAATCCAATGCGAACCTGCATGGGCCAGGCTGCTGTGATAGTGGCCATGGCCGTGGCTCCTGGCTTTACACTTGTCTTATAAACTTTTTTAAATATTAAATTAGAGAAATAAAAATGTATTTAAAAATTATAAGGAAGTGAAGATATATTTGCTGTATTTATTGAAAAAGAGTCTATGCATAACTGGACCGGAGCAGTCAAACTCATGTTCAAGTGTCAACTGTAGTTGCTCACAGTAGTTTCATTAGATGTAAAATGATATCTACAATGATGAAATTCACAAACTTGCAGTATGTATTTGCTGAGTGTGGACAAGTATATACACATTGTAACCCAAGCCCTTATTAAGATGTAGAACATAACCATAATTCCAGAAAGTTCTCAAGTCTCTTGCAGACAATTCCCACTTTCACCATCCCTAGAGGCAAATACTGGTATAAATTCTGTTCCACTACAGATTAGTTTTGCTTGTTCTAGAACTGCATTGAAAAGGAATCATATTTAGTATGCATTCTTACTCAACATAATGATTTTGAGACTGAACCTGTGGGTGTGTGTTGGGCAAATAAGTTTATAAAATGTGTTTTTTAGGTTTGCTTGCTCACATTTTGCATTTGCTTGGGCAGAGCCACGAGTATGTAGTTTGTGAAAGGCTGCTGTGCTTGCCCTCAGGGCGGCAGGTTGCAAATTGCAGATTACCTTCCTGTTTGGGAGGGGCCATTGTGTTGCTAATGTTTGCTAGAGAAGGGATATTTTCCGAAGCCTGGGTTTTGCAGGAAGAGAAGGTGTGCAGATGTGGAACCAAAGCTGAGGAGATTTGAGAGCTCTGCTGAGGCTGATGGGGGCCTTGGATTCCAGGAGGAATTGGAAAAGATTTTTCGGATTGTGGAACCGGAGAATGCATCAGAACTTTGGGAGTTCTGAATGAGAGGGAAGTGGTCTTCCTTGCCTATTTGCTTGTCTGCCAGTACAAGACTTTAATAAACAGAATGGCCCACATTTTTTGGCTCTGCTGTTTCTTTACCGTCTGCCTGAATCCAATGAGAACCTGCATGGCCACGATGGCAGCGGCCACTGGCCATACATCGTATGTGTAGTAATATCACCCCTTTTTGTGTTTGGGAAGTATTGTTGCATACACTGCTTGTTAATCTAGATCAGGGGTAGTCAACCTTTTTATACCTACCGCCCACTTTTGTATCTCTGTTAGTAGTAAAATTTTCTTTTTTTTTTTTTTTTTTGTACTTTTCTGAAGCTGGAAACGGGGAGAGACAGTCAGACAGACTTCCGCATGCGCTCGACCGGGATCCACCTGGCACGATGCTCTGCCCACCAGGGGGCGATGCTCTACCCCTCCGGGGCGTCGCTCTGCCGTGACCAGAGCCACTCTAGCGCCTGGGGCAGAGGCCAAGGAGCCACCCCCAGCGCCCGGGCCATCTTTGCTCCAATGGAGCCTTGGCTGCGGGAGGGGAAGAGAGAGACAGAGAGGAAGGAGGGGGTGGGGGTAGAGAAGCAAATGGGTGCGTCTCCTGTGTGACCTGGCTGGGAATCGAACCCGGGTCTCCCGCACGCCAGGCCGACGCTCTACCACTGAGCCAACCGGCCAGGGCCAGTAGTAAAATTTTCTAACCGCCCACCAGTTCCACAGTAATGGTGATTTATAAAGTAGGGAAGTAACTTTATAAAATTTATAAAGCAGAGTTACAGCAAGTTAAAGCATATAATAATAATTACTTACCAAGTACTATATGTTGGATTTTCACTAAGTTTGGCAGAACAGATCTTTATAAAACAACTTACTATAGTTAAGTCTATCTTTTTATTTATACTTTGGTTGCTCTGCTACCACCCACCATGAAAGCTGGAACGCCCACTAGTGGGCAGTAGGGACCAGGTTGACTACCACTGATCTAGATGGACACCCGGTTTGTTTCCAGTTTTTGGCTAGTATGAATGAAGCCACTATGAAAATGATTGTAGAAGTCTTTTTGTGGCCCTATACTTTCATTTCTGTTGGGTAAATACATGAAAATGTAGTTTCTGGGTAGGGGTATATTTAAATTAAAAAGAGCTGCAGAGTGTTTCTTAAAACAAAGCAGCTGTACCCTTTTACTCTCCCATCAGCAATAAACAAGAACCTCCATTGCTCCGCATTCTTGCCAACATTTGATGTTGCCACTGTTTTTAATAAGATCAGATCTTTTTATATTATATCTGATAGATACGTGAATTCCAAACTGCCCTCTTGATGTTCCGCTTATCTGTCAGACCTCACCCTTACTGGACTAATGACCCTGAGACAGAGGAATTCCAAAAAGCTGAGAAGCCGCCCCAAAGAGGGGCTCCGGACACACCAGGACTTTTGATTCAACACCCATATGCTCGAAGCCCCCCAAGGAGGAGCATTCGGGACATACCAGGACTTTTGCCTCAGTATCCCCTCAGGCTCTCCCAAACACTATATAACTCGCCCCTAGTCTGTAACCGGTGCTCTTCTCCCCCGGGAGAAGTGCCCGGCAGGGTTCCTTTCTTCCTTTCAATAAAGCCTGTGACTCTGGTCTTTCGGACTCCCATGGATTCCAACAATATCTAGCTCTGGGCATTAGAAAATGGCAAGGGCTTTGCAATCACTAAGCATGTATGGAGCTGTGACTGGTGCACACTACACAGAAATGAATGTACATTTATTCCTCAGAACAACCTGTTTGGAGGCTAGGAGAGGTGAAGTAACAGGGGAACTAGGATTCAAACCCCGGTTTTCTGTCTCCATTTTATTTTTTCACCTTGGCTACGACTAGTGAAACAAGACAGTGTTGAAAAGGGAGATTCCTGTACAAGGGAGTGTCATCAACCTTTTCCCATTGGTCAGAGCCCTCCAGGAAGCTCAAAAGACTCTGGTTCATGGTAGAATCTGGTGTTTCTGGTCCTGTAGGTTTAGATGAATTGGGGGCAAGGAAGGGAGGAAAGGTGGGAGTGACGAAATTCTACTCCAGCCACTTGTTTCCATCTACCTGTTAGAGGTCCCAGGAGATTAAGCTCTCATGATCATAAAGGGCATGAAGAGAGGCGGCTGTAAAGGCAGTAGCCACGGCCACCATCACGCCTGGCCCATGCAGGTTTGCATTAGATTCGGACAGATGGTAATGAAACAACAGAGCCAAGAACTGGTGGGCCATTACCTTTAATTCTAGCTTGCACCTGGCGGGCAAGTAAAAACACACACTGGGCTCCAAAACCCACTTATTCAGTGCTCACAAAGCTACTAACTTATCCGAGCTTCCTAGAATCAAAGGTTTCTAGCTCACTAGCCTATTCACCTCTGTTCCCCAAGTCCTTCCTTCTCTCTGCACAAACTCTGCACAAACTGGCTTCTCCTTCAGCATTCTGCCATCTTGGCTGCTTCTCCTCTCCTCCACGTGGCCTTTATCGCTCTCCTACAGCATGGGCTTCTCCTAGAATGTAATCACTCTTCCCCTTTAAAATCTTTTGATGCGAAAGACCTCCCCCAACACATATTAACATAATCACGCCTATCCCAAGCAAGAAGGGCAATTAATATTATCTCCGAGGCAACGGGCTTCCACGTGGGCAGCGCCATCTTTAACAAAGCGAGCACAATGTTTTATCTGCCCAACAGAGGGGCATCCAAGATTTATTTGAGGGGCTGTGTCAATGCTGCGGTTTGGGATACAAATGGAGAAGAAACGGAATGGAGCCCTGTCCATTCAATCCTCACAATTGTATGAGGTAATTACAACCATCTTCATTAGCCAGATGAGAAATCTGAAGAAGAGAGGTGTAAGTCACTTATTCAAACACACAGTTCTACAAGGCCTATTCTAAACTCTGTCCACCTTCCAGGGGAAAAGAGTGATGCGGTAGCTGTAGAATCGCAGGCTTGGAGCTGGATGCTGAGAGATTTCTGCTCCCAAGGTCGTTCTCTGTAGAAATCCTGACCGCAGCTCCTGCAATTAGTACTCAGTGGTTTCAGCTACCGTTTTCATGATTACATAGCTGGAGTATCTTATTGGCACGTTCTCAGAATATTAATGCTAACAGAGCCTTTTAAAGCTCTTCTGGTCGTTCTGCTGTCTTGATAGCTCCAACTCTGGCACTTGTTCCTAAATGAATGAAATGCGGGACAGTTATCTTCTCCCCCAAGCAGGGATCTGTGAGTCTTGAATGAGCTCCGTTCAGGCTGCAAGGCCCCAGGGTAAATTTTCTAGGTTGGGTGGAGGCCCTTAGGGACATCTTCAGTTCCCTTCCGCTCCCCGCGAGCCCTAATCCGCAGGGCTAGAGGCGGAGTGGGGGCGGTGCGCAGAGTCCCTCTTCTCCACCAGCGCGCCCACCCACAGGGGGTCTCCAGGAGCAGAGGTAGGGCGCGCAGGAGGGACGGGGATGGGATGGGTGAAGCCAGCAGAAGCTGCAGGGGTGGGATGGGGGTGCCCGGCTCAACGGGGAGCGGAGGGGGGAAGGGGATGGGGTGCAACAAGAAAATAGAGCAAGGGGTGGCTGAGGGTCCCAGGCTCACTCTGGGGCTGGGATGGGGGTAAGGTGGGTGCAAACAGCAGAAAGAGCCGGGGGAGGGGGCTGGGATGCGGGCTAGTTCGGAGCCGGGGGTGTGGCCACTGGTTCGTCGCGGTCACATGATGAGTCAGCCGGCGCGGGGCGGGGCCAGGGGCGGTAAATAGGCTCAGGGCCGCTCGGCAGGCTACGGCGGCTGCTCCGGCACCGGCTCCTGCACCTGCACCTACATTGGCACCGGCACCGGCACTGGCACAGTGCGCACTCGTCGGCAGCAGGCCCAGGCTTTCGGCGGTGGAGCTCGGTGAGTTCTGGCGGGCGGCGGGCTGGGGCGCGGGAGCGGTGCCACCGCGGCGGAAGTGACCTTCACCGGGGATGAGGAGATTGGGGGCCCTGTGCGTCCCCCGCCAGGCCCAGGCGGCATCTCCGGGGACGCGTGGGATTGGAGAGCTTCAGGCTGTCACAGCCGGGTCAGCGTGGGTGGCAGCCGCGCACTCCTAAAAAGTCTGCCCAGTGAGAAAAGCAAAAAAACCCGTTCGCGGGCAGCCGGACTCCCAGCCCCTAGCCGCCGGGAGCCTCGAGCCTGCTGGCCCCTCCTCCAGGGCTGTGTTCTCGACCTGGGCGGGTCATCCCGACTGCACGATCCATCCGTCCCCAGGGCTGGCCTGGGAGGCTGCCCGGGTGGAGCCGGGCAGTTTACGGGGGGCGGTCCCAGCTAGGAGCCTGCGAGGAGGAATAGTTTGGCCCGGATCCCGGTGAATTTCGACTAGAACCTGGCTCCCTGGCCCCTTGTCGGTTTCTGGGTCCCAGATTCCGCGCAAACTGCTGAATTAATGGTATCTGTCTGCATCTCTCTGGAGTGTTTTCTTATTCCAGAGGGTTTGCCTGGGCAACTTTCTGCACACAATCATACACAATTCCAGAGACCCAGGAAGACAGAAACCGGACACAGGAACCCGGGACTGGGTGGATTAGGCTAGAATCCACGTGAAAAGTTAAGTCCACAAATGAGAAGAAAAACTAAACTGAGAGGAGACTAGAAGAGTGTATACGGCCTCAGTCCCCTCATCCTAGGCATATAGTGGGGAGGAGGAGGAGGCCACTCCTACTTCCTATGGAAGGGAGACAATGCCTCTGGCCCAGGGTGGTGTGGGAAAGGAGAAAGCAGGGCAGAGTCCCTGGGGCATCACCTCCTCCCTCAGTTAATCCTGGGAGAGCAGTGTGGGTTGACTGAGTTTGGGGGTTCAGCTGGCCCGCGGTCCAGGTAGATATGAGTTGAATTTGTCTTCTTAGTGGGCCTAGATCAACAACCCCTTCCCTGGGCACTAAGGAAGCCAACAGGCAGAAGAGGTAGAAGGACCATAGCGCAGGCCTCACATACCTCTGCCTGACTCAGTAGAAATCCTCACCCAGTGGTATGGTAGGTGGTGGGTTCAAAGGGAAGCCTAGCGCCATTTGTTTCCTTGGAAAACCTGATTGCCAAGTGCCTCCACTCTGAGGTGAATGCAGCTGAGATTCTCCATCTAGATGAATCAATCAGTGCAGAGCGAAAAGAAGGTGAAAGGCTTAAAAGGGTGTCTGGCTTGGTCAAAGCTACTTTCCTTTTCTTCCATAAAGTCTTTTCCTTAATGGAAAATTGTTTCCTGTTGGCACTGGGCCCTTGAGCACAGAGAAAGGGACTGGGTTGTCCCAATCCTGTGTGGCTTCCCCAAAGAGAGATTTAAAAGTATCCCTGGAGAGAAGTTCTGCCCAAACCTTTTTTGGGTATTTGTTCCAAAGAGGGGGTATTAACCAGTGGAAAGGTGCAGATCCCTCATCTGGGGGCTTTGCAGGCACAGTGGGTGGCAACACAGGCCTGACACAGCCTGGCTCCAGTAACTCCCTTGGTATTGAGTCTGGACAGTCCTCTCCTGTAACTGGTGAAGACCCAGAGTTCCAGGAAAAGCCTGTCTGTGCGCTGCTGACTCAGCAGCTAGCAAGGAGGCCTGGTTCTTTCCCCAGCTGCTGAACTAAGGAGATGGCATAAGAGGTTGCCCACATTTTAGGGGTGAGAGATTTCTTTTGTGTTACAATTGACAGCTGGATTGAGGAGTGAAAGGGGAGCCTATGTCAGGGATGCCTTGACAAACCTGTTGGGGGATTTCCTTAAATGTAACTGCCCCTGCTGGGAGAGAAAGACTAAAATTTCTGGGGGTGAAGACCCCCCCACTGTCCGCCACTTATTTTTGAGAGTTTGGCATAAGGAAGGTATTAGAAATATGTGAGGTTGAACTGTATGCAGTGGGAAATTGTGAACATCAAGGATGGAAATTGGGCATTTTCATAGGGTTCAGCCTCAACGTGTAGAGAGATGGGGTTTGACTGTGAGTTGATGGATAAAGTCAGACACATACAGCTGTGGTTTGTACTCACTGAAGACTGGGAGCCAGTCAGCAGTCGGACCTGGTCCCCGATCATTGTCTCTCTTGGTTTAAGCTCTCTGCGCACACTCCAGGACCTGCCTAAGAGAGGGAGATGAATCTTCAGTCCCTCCCTGCTTCTGGTCTTCCTGGGGGACATGGTAGCTCCTTTCTGGCTTCTCCATATAGTCCTGTTATACTTTTTTGTTTTCTTTTAATATTTTTGTATCAATCCATGAACAATGTTATTAAAATTGATATAACTGATACTGCATGAATCCTTCCCCACTGCTGTATATGAGACTTATTTATGTTGATACATACAGTTTAGTCCATTCATCTTGAATGCACAGTATATTTGTCTGTAGAGGAACAATTAGATTGTTTTTGCTTTTTCACTGTTACAGCACTGAATCTCTCACACTTTACAAGAGTTTCTTTAGGGCAAAAGCAGAAGTTAAATTAATTGCTGGGTCATTAGTTACGTGGATCTTCCATTTTGCTAGATACTGACAGAGTGCTTAGAGGTACAATGAATGTTGACCAAACTCTGTTCTCAGCAGTGTTGAGGGTTCCTGTTCCTCATATTTTCCAACACTAGATATTTGTTAAACTTTGATTTTTGTCAAGCACCAGTTTCCTTTACCTGTAAAACAAAAGCCTAAATGAGACTTTTCCAGGGTTACTGTTTTGTGAACACTGGATCCTGGGAACAAGGCATGCTTGCATTCTTGACTGTGTTATCTGTCTCGACCAGACCAATAACTCATTTAGCCTGGTCCTTAAGATTACCTACAGTTACTGGCAAGAATGGGGAGAGGGAGATGGAACAGAAACTGTCAAGATAGCAAACTGACTCAGTATAGAGTACTCTGAAAACACCTAGTCTGCCAAGAGACCCAGCAAAGACAGAGGTTTTCTCTATGACCCTCTGACCTGCTGACCTGGACTTGGGCAGAATGTGCTCACAGGCACACACAAGTCACATGGCTTCCAGGCTTGCACAAGACCTGGGAGGGTGGTGCCAGCCAAGGACTTCAGTCACTCCGTGGTTGAGGCATTGTCCAATGTCATTTAGGAGACATCTGCCACCCATTCTCGATTCACTTAACCCTACAGGTGTTTGGGTTAAGTAATTCATTCTGGTTGTCAAGATAGCAGAACAAACCATCATTTGAGCGCTTGTTATTAAAAGTTGGAGGATTGTAATTTTTCATCCACAGTGAGATACTCTTGGGAATAAAAAGAATTACCCGAGACAGCAAGAGCTAACTTGGCCCATGGGCATATTCACTCCTTTAGTGAGTGACTGTTACCTAGTGGCGGTTCATTTTAAGGGCTGCCTTTCAGGCTGAGACAGGCAGCCTGAAAGGTTTTTTTTCCAAAAAAGAGCATCTCCTGTCTCCCAACAGCCTGTGTGAGTTTCTTTTCCTGGGACTCCAGGAGAGGAAACCAGGACCAAGTCAGAGAAATGAAGCCTTTCTGTTGCTTGCTTTTGTGGTTTCCAACATCTCGGTCACCCCAAGGACCCATCCGGCAGAGAAATGTAATATAATATAGTCTGTGATTGAATTAGGGAGCTACTGTGTTCCTTCAAACTGGAGAAGCATAGGACACTAATCTCATTTAAATCTCCAAGGATTTCTGACAGCTTTTATAAAGTAGTTGCAAGGTCCTTCAGAATCCAGGCAGTATGCCCATTTTAGAAACTGAGACATGGGGATGCAGTGTTCCCTTCAGTATCTCAATAAGTCAGTATCATCTGGTGAGCAAAAGCTTTCAGAACTTTCTAGAACTTTGTCCAAACTCTGACTTGTTTCTTAAGAATGCAAAATTTTTTGACTGGTCTGTGGCTTCCTAGGAACTTTTCTTTTAATCCTAAGGTAGTAATTCTCTTGTTTGCAGGAAGTGAGCTGTTAAGGCTGATTTTAAGCAATGTTCCATTTGTGAGCACTGTAGCTACATAGTTTCCAGGCAACCTGGTGGAAATGAGTCACTTATTTTGGACAGATGATTGGCAGGTGAGCAGCAGGGGAAATACCTCTTAAGAGACTGAGGCAAGGGGGGCCTTCCAACTGTCTGTCCTGGTTCCCTTGGGTCACACAGCAGTTGCTTGTTGGGGGTGTGGGGGATACATTTCAACTGCAGGGGCCAGGCTTAGGGAATGCATAGCTAACCTGGTGCTGTTCATTCTCACAGCTTTGAGACAGGTGACAACTAGGAACCCTTTTGGGGGCTTTTTTGGTTTTGTTTTTTAATTTTTTAATTTTGTTTGTTTTTAGGAAGAGAAGGAGGGGAGAGAGAAAAACATTGATTTGTTGTTCCACTTATTTATGCATTCATTGGTTCATTCTTGTATGTGCCCTGACCGGGGATCGAACCTGCAATCTTGGCGCATCAGGATGACCCACTAACCAACTAAACTACCCATCCAGGGCCTTTTTAAACATTTATTTATTTAAAGTGTATAAGCCAAGAAGCAGTTAACCAGATCTGCCTTAGGAGCAGAGACATAAAACGGAAAAGACCAGATCAAAGGCTGTGATTCAGAGTCAGAAAGCGAAGGCCTTGGGTTTCTGTCAGGTTGACTGGAGCCTATTTGCAATCGAGGCACTTGGGTCCGTCACTACAGAGCCGCCCCAACATGGAGGAGTAACTAGGCAAACTGATATCAAGGGGGAACGAAGATCTGCTTCCTTTTGATTTGTGGGTATACTATAGTGGTCAAAAGTGTAGGAATATCTGCCACTAATGACAGCAAGAGGCAAGATTAGTCTTTATGGAAGAGAAAGAAACAAGAGTTCTCTTGCAAGGTCTCATTAACTCTTTACCCCCTCCCTTTCCATTTCCTCCCTAATCAAGATAGCTATATATATATATTGGTGGATATTGGTAACATGCAGGCACTTGATTTTTGACTCTTTAGCGTTGACTGTGAAAGAGGTCAGCGATATGTGAACAGCAGCAGTGGACAAGGAAGAGCAGAGTAGCATATGTGGGAGACTTTGCTGGGCATTCACTTGTCTTTTTCTCCATTAGCCAGGAGGTTGCAGCTGGCTTACTTGGAAAGTTCACATATCTATGTCCTGTCTCATCCAGTTCAATACAGATTTAGAATCCAGTCGACCTGAGGGCTCTATCACCACCTTTTTAAAAAGAATCAAGACAAATCACGGGCAAAACTGATTCTGAATCTTTCGGGATGTCAGCACTTGAAGCCTTCTGTGACTTTGGCATCAGTTCCTCTCCTTCTGTGTTCATTCTGTCCCCAAAATGGCTTCATGGTAGTCTGGGGACAGCTCTGCTGTGAGGGGAGGTAGATAGGATGGCCTGACCATAGGCCCCTGTTTCACGTGACCTTCCACAGAACTTTAGTGGGCGTGCTTTCATATGAACTGGTAGGTGCTCTAGGGGTTTGGAGAGGAAATGAGAGTCTCCCCCCTTTTAAGCTAGATATTAGCTTGGAAAAGGGGAAACAGGGTACAGTGGGACACCACGTCTGCCCAGGAAGTCCAGCTGACCAAAGACGAGAAGTAACATCTGCCCACCATACTTCCAGCCCACACCCTGGAAGGCAGGGTGGTGACTTGCAGTGTTCTTATCCTGTTTGGGCTCCTCTCCCTCATGAAGTAAGAACTTTCTGTTCATTCTCTCTTGTAACTGAGAAGGGAAAAGCACAGAGTTGAGAAATAAAGGGAAGTGTTTGCCAAAAAGAGGGGAAGCAAAAGCTGTTCTGTTTTGTGCTGAGGCCACGGTTTTAACCATTTGCGTGTAGTGTGTCCTGTGTTCAAGGTTTGTGTGGATGTGGAGAGAAGAAAAGCAGTCTGGTGCTCACTAAAATGAAGTCATCACCGCTCTTAGGGCATTTTTGTCTCTTCAGGGAGGAGAAATTTGACTTAATTTTCTTTGGGTTCTCAACAGTCTCAGGGTCCTCAGGATGGAAGCCTGTTTGGAGGTTAATTGAGGTTAAAATCTCCGTTGTCACTCGGACTCTTCCATGTGATGTGGAGGTGTTATGGATTGGTTTGGAGGGGCCTGAAGTTCTGTGGCACAGGCTAGAGGTGGAGGAGGAAGAAAGAGAGGGGAGGCAGAGGGTGGCGAGTCAGACCCGGAAACTGAACGTGCCCAAATGAGCCACTGTGCCAGGCGCCTTTCTCTGCCCACCCGCATTGCACTCTGGACTTCCACCCGGAGAACTGACGGCTCTGAGCTCCATGTTACAGGTGGTGAAATGGAGGCTCAGTGAAGGGTGGTGCTCAAGGCTGCACAGTTAGTGAGTTGAAAAGCCGAGATCTGAATCCAGGTGTCCTGACGCCTGACTCCAAGCCCCGTGCTCCTCCTCACTGCTGGCTGCATGGGCTATTGACACTTGAACCCCAACCCAGATGCTCTCCTGTAATGCCGTGGCGCTGTGCCTGGGATCCTGGGGCTGAAAGGGAGGTTTCCTGAGTGCTCAGTCCAGATGGGCTGGGAGTCGGGGGTGCTGAGGTCTGTGCTTCCTGGGAGGGGTCCTTGGTTCTACACTGAGGCTCTGAGGAGAGACAATCAAGTTGGCAGGAAATATGGAAGAGGACCTGTGGGACCAAAGGAGAAGTGGGGTGAGTGCGTGAAAGACACTGCAGGTGCGGCAGCATGGGGGGCCTGGCAGGAATCAGGTGGGCGGGAAGGGGGGCACATGGCAGTTGTCAGTGGCAGGAACTGAGAACCATCTGGGAGGTGGGAGGCACTTGTGTTCTCTCCCACCACAGAAACCGGAGAAATCTTGTTTTAAAATCTGAGTTGCCACGAAGGTGTTCCCATTTCCACTTGCTTACATGACTTAACATCTCAGCAGATGGCTGAACACCCAGAAAGCACCCGGGGACACTCCAGTTGACATTTAGGGAGCATTCCGCTAGGACTGCTTCCTGCACTAGGTTCTCCTATCGTGGAACCGTGTTAAGATGGCAAGTGTAAGAGGGTGTCGATAAAAAGAAAGGACCCACTGCTTTGCTCCCTGGGTTGCTCTTTGACCCTTTTGACATGTGAGGGAGGACACAGTGAGCCGCTTACCTGACAGTTTGGAAGTTGTGTGGGTCCCTGACGCGTGGTCATGTGAGTGGCAGCCTCCCCATGAGTCACTGAAAATGGGAAGGTTAAGTGTTTTGAGCAGAAAGTCACTAGGGAGGAAGCCTAACTAAGTGCATTCCGGGGCTCATTAACCCTTGGTGTTCTTTCATCAATTTGGTGGTAAGAGATCTTTGGTAAACCTAACTATTGTTCCTAAAAAGAACAAAGCATCAAATATAATATATTTATGTGTTTAAAAAGGGTATATAGTGGAAAGTAAGTTCCTCTGTTGCAGCTACGTGCTACTTTGTGTGTTTTTCTTGACGTTTTACACGTAGTGGCAGGAATATACTTGTGCATTGCTTAATGGGTTCATGAGCTTACTATGACTCACTCAACTAGTTAGTTCCTCTCTTAAAGAGCTGCTTTGTGTTCTTTTCTTTCACCATTTACTATAACTTAATGTATTCTATTATTTCACCATTTATGATAGCTTAACAGTTACTCTGTTCAACACTTGTTTGGTTTTGGTCTTTTGCTAGTACAGAGAATATGTAGGGAACATCCATGTGCCTCTGTCTTTGCATTTTTTTTCTTTTTTTTTTTTTTTTAGATTTTATTTATTCATTTTTATTAGAGAGAGAGGGGAGAGAGAGAGAGAGAGGGATAGATAGAGAGAGAACAGGGGGAGGAGCAGGAAGCATCAACTCCCATATGTGCCTTGACCAGGCAAGCCCAGAGTTTTGAACCAGCGACCTCAGCATTCCAGGTCGACGCTTTATCCACTGCGCCACCACAGGTCAGGCTTAAAATGCACATTTTTTTTTTAAATATTTTATTTATTGATTTTTTAGAGAGAGGAGTGAGAGAGAAAGACAGAGAGAGAGAGAAGGGGGAGGAGCAGGAAGCCTCAACTCCCATATGTGCCTTGACCAGGCAAGCCCAAGGTTTCGAACCGGCGACCTCAGTGTTCCAGGTCGACGCTTTATCCACTGTGCCACCACAGGTCAGTCTGTCTTTGCATTTTGAGGCAGGTAAGATACCTTTCTAAATGTCAGATTGCTGAGTAAGGGGGCGCGCAGATTAAAATTTGTTAGAGATGGTAGGTCGGCCTCTGCGTGTTGGTCCCCACCACACCAGCCAGTGCGATAGTTCTGCTCCCCACATATAAATCCCACTGAGAACTATCAGACTGACCCGCCTTTGCCAGTCTGGTTGAAGATAAATATCTTTTTGATTTTATCTGTATTATCTGTGGTTGGGCATCTTTTAATGTCTGTTGGCCATGTGTAGTTCTTTTCCTGTAAATTCACTGTTTATATCCTTTGCCATTTTCAATTACACTGTTTCTGTTCTGATTTTTTTTTTAAATTTTATTTATTCATTTTAGAGAGGAGAGAGAGAAGGAGAGAGAGAGAGAGAGAGAGAGAGAGAGGAGAGAGAGACGGGGGGAGGAGCTGGAAGCATCAACTCCCATATGTGCCTTGACCAGGCAAGCCCAGGGTTTCGAACTGGCGACCTCAGCATTTCCAGGTTGACGCTTTATCCACTGCGCCACCACAGGTCAGGCTCTGTTCTGATTTTAACAGCCCTTTGCATATTAAGGAAATGAAGCCTTAGGCATATGAAGCACTAATTTTTGTTCACTTGTCAACTTTCTGTTTTTCTAGAAGAAAGGCTTTATTTTCTTCTATTTTTTATCTTCTTTTCCAAGTGAGAGGAGAGGACATAGACTCCCACATGTGCCCTGACCAGGATCCCACCCAGCAACCCCGTCTGGGGCCGCTGCTCTGCCCATCTGGGGCCATGTTCACAACTGAGCTATTTTTAGCACCTGAGGCAGAGGCTCCACAGAGCCATCCTCATTGCCTAGGGCAACACGCTTGAACCAGTCGAGGCATGGCTGTGGGATAGGAAAAGAGAGAAGAGTAGGGGGGATGGAGAAGCAGATGGGCTTTTCTCCTGTGTTCCCTGACTAGGAATTGAACCCAGGACATCTTCATGCTAGGCCAACTCTCTACCACTGAGGTTTTATTTTCATGTAGTCAAACAGTTTCCCTTTAAGGTTCTGTTTTACATCAGTCTTAGTTGCTCCTCACTCCAATATTACATTTTTAAAAATGCATTTATTTTCTTCACACAGTTTCGGTGTTTTTGTTCAAGATCTTTGTTCCATGTAGCATTTTTGTATGTGTAAGGAATCAAGTATAAAGATTCAGCCTTACTTTATTTTTCAAACTGTTTAGCCAGTTGTACCTGCACTGTCTACTGAGATACGCAGTCTTCTCCCTCGTCTCTACCACACACTGAATTCCCATACAGCAGTGGTCTCCAACCCCCGGGCCGCAGAGAAAGAATAAATAACTTACATTATTTCCGTTTTATTTATATTTGTCTGAACGATGTTTTATTTTTTAAAAATGACCAGATTCCCTCTGTTACATCCATCTAACACTCACTCTTGACGCTTGTCTCGGTCACGTGATACATTTATCCATCCCACCCTAAAGGCTAGTCCGTGAAAATATTTTCTGACATTAAACCGGTCCGTTGCCCAAAAAAGGTTGGGGACCACTGCCATACAGCTATGCTTCCGAATGGTCTGCTTTGTCAGCCAGACAGGTCCTGGGCCAGCGTCCCCCAGGGGATTATAATACATTTGCTACCACGAGGACCAGTTCTCCATCCTTGCTTGCTTTTTTCCACAACTGTTTTTCTTTTGTTTCTTTTTTTCTTTTTTTTTTTGCTATCCTTGCACATTTATTCTTCCAGGTGAATTGTTGCTTAAGCAACAATGAAATTTAAATATTCCTTCAAATATAATTCACTGTGTGGGAGGCAATGTGGTAAGTGCTGTCACCTAAGTCATGTCGTTTTTATGTAACCCTTAAGATGACCTGTAACCTGTGAGGAGGTTGGTCACTTCAGGGACAGGAAATCCCCCAACATACACACAAACACCACACTCATAGGTGCACTGTACGGGTATCTCACAGGGCCTGACGGTAGTATGGGACCAGGTTGGATTTCTTGTTTTCATAAGCTGCCGCCCTAGAGCCTGATTCAGAGGCTGCGCTGGAATTCACCAGTCTCCTGACTCACAAGCTGGTCCTGGATCTAAGGGCTGTGGGCGTGATGTGGTGGTTTCCTTTCCCAGAAGCCCTGCCTGTGGAAGCAGAGCCCTGGCTGACCGGAAAAACCAGAGAGAGTCCCAGGGGACTGGTGCCACTGGCCACACCAGCTCTGCTTCCCTGCCTCTCCTGAGACTGGCACACGCTGGCCTTCACTTGGCTGCTGTTTGCTTGTTTTGTAGCCCAAATGTGGCTCATGACATTTATTTCGTTTTGCATATTTTTAAATCCACTTGTGACATAATCACACGGTCAGACTGTTTACTCTTTCAGAGCACTCACTGGGGAAATGCCCCAACTTTGCCCTACAACCTGAGGGGCAGGTTGGCGATGGCAGGAGTGCAAAGGGCGCTAGACTCAATGTAGCCCAAAGATATAGATGTCTTCATTCATGTAGGACAGACTTGCTGATACTGCTTGTTTTCTGGGCCCTGGTGTTTTGACAGACAGCAGCAGGTCAGCCCTAGCTGGTCCTCACAGCTCATAAGATGGTCTGGGCTACAAACCATCCAGTGAACAGCAGCGTTTCAGACTCCGAGCTGAGCCCTCACCCTGTGGGACAGACCCAAGCGGTGCGTGTCACCGGCCCTTCGCTGCTCACTGCAGGCAGCACGGCCCCTTGGCTTTCTCTGTCCTGGCTCCCAGCCACCTGTAGGAGAAGCACACGCGGTCTGTCTTAGCCCATTTAGTCTGCTCCAACAGGACACCACAGACTGAGTGATATTAAATAGACATTTGTTTCTCCCAGTCTGGAGGCTGGAAGTCCAAGATCACAGCACCAGCCTGGTTGCGAGGCCACACGTCTGGGTCACAGAAGAATTGCTGTGTCCTTACATGGCGGAAGGAACAAGAGATCTCTCTGGGGTCTCTCTTAGAAGAGCACTAATTCCATTTAGGAGGGTTCCAACCTTGTGAGCTAATCACCCCTCAAAGGCCTCACATCCTAACACTGTCACATTGGGGGTTAGGATTTCAACGTGGACTTTGGGGTGATGCAGACATTCAGACCAGAGCATGCATGGCCTTTGTGCTGTAGGCACAGGTAGGGACTTTTAAGACAAGACCCAGGATCCCATAGGCACCATAGGTTCTAGACGGTTCTCTGCTGCCACACCCAGTCTTGACAAAAGAAGAAACTGAGGAGCAGAAGGGGACAGGCGGCAGCTGGGGCAAAAACACGGGTCTTTTTGACGACTTGAGTTGTTCCTGGCCCCAGAACCAGGCTGCCTGAGATGGCACCCTTGTTGCATGGTGAGCACTAAGTGAAGGGGGAGCAGCTTCTGATGTCTCATGTCCTTTCCTTTCTAGGTGAATCTAGGATCCAGTTTCCAAAATGTGGCAGCTCGTGGCCACCCTCAGCTGCCTGGTTGTGCTCACCAGTGCACGGAGCACGCTCAGTTTCCAGCCCCTGTCAGAAGAGCTGGTCAACTATGTTAATAAACAGAACACTACCTGGAAGGTGGGCTGTCAGGGCTGCTTCCTGCACGTGTCCCTTCCAAGGGTCATTGGTCTGGGCGCTCTGACTCGAGAGCCATGGCCACTCAGGACCATGCCGCCCTCCTCCCCGCCCCTTCCGTGTGTGTGTGTGTGTGTGTGTGTGTGTGTGTGTGTTACTCATGTGTGAACATGCATAGGGGATAAACAAGCTTTGCAGCTTTGCAAGTTTCATTGCTGGGTAGTCTTTGAACATGCATGGAGGTGCTTGGGGGATAAACAGCTTTGCAAGTTTCATTGCTGGGTAGTCTTTGAACTCTACCCTGGTAGGTATTAAGGACTCATTAATACTAACAGCAGCTTGATTTTGTCCAGCCCTGGGGTCTGGGTCTTCAGGAACCAAGAAATAAGGAACAGGTCACATTTAGGGCTACAGAGGGTCTCTCTTATCAATAAAAAGAGAAGACGCCCCTGGTCTGTTAGTGGTACACTGCCCCTGAGGTCCACCTGGGCTGGTCCTGGCCTGCCCTGCCGGTGCTCATCCTAGTCTATTCAGGCTGCTATCACAAAATGCCATATATTGGGTAGCTTATAAACAGAAATGTATTGCTCGTAGTTCTGGAGGCTGGAAATACAGGCTCGAGGTAGCAGCAGGGTCAGGTTCTAGGAGGGCCCTCTTCCAGGTTGCAGATGGCTGGCTTCTCTTTGTGTCTTCACATGGTGGGAGGGGCAGGGGAGCTCTCTGGGGTCTCCTTTATAAGGACACTAATCCCCTTGTGAAGACTCCACCCTTATGACCTAAGTACCTCCTAGAAGCTCACCTCCAGATATCTGCACATTGCCAGTTAGGCTTCAACATGTATTTTGGAGAAATTTGGCCTATAGTGGTAGACCAGCCCTTGTCAGGCCTTGAATGTGGGCAGCATGCACACTGTCATCCACCCTATCCCTGTCCCTGTCCATGTTGGTGAGTGACTGGGCTCTCTTTCAGGCCGGACACAACTTCTACAACGTGGAACTGAGCTACGTGAAGAAGCTGTGTGGCACCAAATTGGGTGGGCCCAAGCTGCCCGAGAGGTGAGCCCCTACTCCCTGGGGCGTGAGAAGCAGGCATTTGTTTGGGACAGTGGGAAGGAGGGAAGAGAGAAGGCTTCCCTGGCGTCCATAGGTCTCGCTTCTCCCAGAGACTACTTGAGGGGCAGGGTTCAGCCCAAATGCCATTGAGTCCTACTGTGCGCTTCTCCAGGCGGCGCAGGCCCCAGTGGGAGAGGCCCCAAGACTGGGTCTCCACAATCTGAAAGGGCCCAATCTTGAATTAGGAAAATCTAAGAAAAGTCATGTCACCTGCCATTCATGTTTTATTTTTCTAGAAAATTCTGGTCATTTTCATGTAAACATCATTACTCTTGTAGGAAGCACTAGAAAAATCTTATAGTGAGGATGGGACAGTGAAGTTATAGGACCTCTCACAGTGGTAAAGATACTGAAAATGATATCAGGAGCCCGGATAGACATTTATGACTGGGGGTAAGGCAGGGGAGGCAAGAAACAGTTATCTGGATCCTGTGCTGAAAACTCTTGAAAAATATCCATAAAATAAGTCTAGAAAGAAGCATATGGGATGATAGGTGGTGTTAAGCAGTAGAATCGCGTTTTGTTTTCTAAAATTCCAAATTTCTGCCTTGCGTCACCCTTCGTGAGTGACGGCCCGCAGTCAGCTGGCCTTTGTAGGGATGCGGTCGGGTGGGCAGCGCTGGCGGTAGATGCAGGCTTAAAATGGAGACCTTCATTTTCCCAGAGTTTCGATTGCTGAGGACATGGTTCTGCCTGAAAGCTTCGATGCCCGGGAACAGTGGCCGAACTGCCCAACTATCAAGGAGATCAGAGACCAGGGCTCCTGTGGCTCCTGCTGGGTGAGGCCCTGCTGGCTGGGAGTGCTAGAGCAAGGCAGGGACTGGGAGTGACCAACAGTTGGGGGTGGACCAACTGTGACTAGGCTAAATCAGTCTCTACCAGGATAAACCTAATCAAGACCCCTATGGCTATGAGCAAGGGCTAGGTGCAAGAAGCAATGTGTAGCCTGACCAGGCGGTGGCACAGTAGATAGAGTGTTGGACTGGGATGTGGAAGACCCAGGTTCAAGACCCTGAGGTCTCCAACTTGAGCGCAGGCTCATCTGGTTGGAGCCAAAGCTCACTGGCTTGAGCCCAAGGTCACTGGCTCGAGCAAGGGGTTACTCGGTCTTCTGAAGGCCCGCGGTCAAGGCACATATGAGAAAGCAGTCAGTGAACAACTAAGGTGTCGCAACACACAATGAAAAACTAATAATTGATGCTTCTCATCTCTTTGTTCCTGTCTGTCTGTCCCTGTCTATCCCCCTCTCTGACTCTGTCTCTGTAAAAAAAAAAGCAGCAATGTGTAAAGCACAGCTCCCTGCACAGGGCACAGCCCATGTGTGGGTTGTGCAGTGTTTTTATTTCTCTGTTTGACATACTGTCCTGGGCCATCAGCAAATAGCATTAGTTTTTTTAGTTGTTGTTGTTGTTGTTGTTTTTTAATTTTTATTCATTTTAGAGAGGAGAGAGAGTGAGAGAGAGAAAGAGAGGGAAAGGGGGGAGGAGCAAGAAGCATCAACTCCCATATGTGCCTTGACCAGGCAAGTGCAGGGTTTTGAACTGGCGACCTCAGTGTTCCAGGTTGACGCTTTATCCACTACGCCACCACACGTCAAGCCAAATTGCATTAGTTTTGACCTCTACTCTGCATTTTGAAGACTCAGCCATTCTTTATCAATGAGCTGTCTTAATTTTGGGTTTTGGTTTTTTGGGGGTTTTTTTTGTATTTTTCTGAATTGAGAAGCAGGCAGATAGAGGGACAGGCTCCCACATGCACCCAACTGGGATCCACATGGCATGCCCACCAGGGGGCGATGCTCTGCCCATCTGGGGCATTGTTCGGTTGCATCCTCACCGCCTGGGCCAACTTTGCTCCAGTGGCACCTTGGCTGTGGGAGGGGAAGAGAGAGACAAAGAGGAAGGAGAGGGGAAGGGATGGAGAAGCAGATGGGCGCTTCTCTTGTGTGCCCTGGCCAGGAACTTCCACACGTTGGGCCAATGCTCTACAACTGAGCCAACTGGCCAAGGCCTGTTTGCTTTTTAACTGTGGTAAATACACAATATAAATTTCATTATCTTAATCATTTTTTTTTTTTAAGATTTTAGTTATTGATTTTACAGAGGGCAGGGTGGAGACGAGAAGTTTCAACTCATAGTTGGTTCACTTTAGTTGTTCATTGATCGCTTGTCATATGTGCCTTGACCAGGCAAGCCCAGGGTTTCGAACCTGCAACCTCAGTATTCCAGATCAACGCTCTCTCCACAGGACCACCAGCGGCCAGGCACCATCTTAATCATTCTTAACTGTACAGTTCAGTGTCATCAAGTACCTTCACATTGTGTAGTCATCACCACCAGCCATCCACAGAGCTCTTGTCATCTTGCAAAGCTGAAACTGTCCCCATTAAACATTAACACCTGCCATTCGCCCTCCTCTCAGAGCCAGCACCCACCCTTCTACTTTCTGTGTCTATGACTTTGACTAGTCTGGGTACCTCATAGAAGTGAAATCATAGAGTATTTGTCCTTTGTGTGAGCTGTTTTTGTTAAAAATCAAAACCATACATTTCAAAAAGGAACTAAGGGCCCAGCCAGAGGTTTGGGGAGGATTAAAGTAACTTGCAAGCTAAGCTGCAAGCCCTCGCCTGACACTGAGAAAGACTAGCTACCAAGAAGGGCTGGGGAGGGCACAGTCCAGGAGTGGGCTCACCTGAGTGGGGCTTGTTTCTGCAGGCATTTGGGGCTGTGGAAGCCATTTCTGACCGGATCTGCATCCTCACCAATGGGAAAGTCAACGTGGAGGTGTCTGCCGAAGACCTGCTCACCTGCTGTGGCTTCCAGTGTGGGGAAGGGTGAGTCTGAGGCAGCACCTTCCACCGAGGGAGCCCAGGCCACTGGGAATTGCGCCAGGGAGACCCTGGGCTAGGGCCGCCTCAGGTGGGGGGTGGGTGAGGCTCCGTGGATGGGAGTAATACTCCTTCAGGATAAAGGGTGGTCAAGATAGTGTGGAGACTGGGGAGGCTGGAAGCAGCCCTAGCATGGCTGCTGCTTCTGGGAGGTTCCTAAAACCAGGCTGGCCGCACGGGGCTGGCTGTGGTGGTGGGGTCTGGGCCAAACAGACGCGCTCAGGTACCGAGGTTAAATTTCTGACCTCAAGTCTGGTTTTTGTCATCCTTGTTCCCTTTTCCTCCACAAGGAAATGTAACAGCCTCAGGGCCTGTTTCCTTTTCTGTAGTTAAGGATAATGGTTCCCCAGACTGGTCTCTGCTTCGTGCTGCCCTCTTAGGAACAAGGTGTGTCCAGGCCCCACTTACCCCACGCCAGTTAAGTTAGAATTTCTGGCGCTGGTGTTTTTGTAAGTCCCAGAAGAGTCTCTGTGCTGCCTGATTGAGAATCCCTGTTCTAGAAAGGACACAGCCTGGGCTGGTGTAGACATGAGTGTGAGCATCCTTCTGTCTTCTTACGGGTCTTGGGGCTAAGCAGAGAGCCTGGTTGATTCCCGGGAAGAAGGGACATCCCAGGGGAGAATGAATTGGGGGTCTGTTGGGATCTGGGAGAGCTGTTGGGCCAGTTGCTAAAGGCAGTGGTGGGTCTAGCAGGCAGTGGTCTGGGGGCAGCTGGCATCTCTCTCATGATGACTTTTAATGAGTGGCTCTTTTCTTAGCTGTAATGGGGGCTTTCCCTCTGGTGCTTGGAACTTCTGGACAAAAAAAGGCCTGGTTTCCGGTGGCCTCTATGACTCCCATGTAGGTGAGTGTCTGCCCTGAGTCCCCGTCAGGCCAGATGGGTTTTATAAGCAATGAATAGTAATGGTCTCATTTTCCACTATAAAAGTGAAGGATTTGGGTTCAGGGCAAGAGTGCTGAGCTGATAAATAGGGTAGAGAGACAAACAAGCCAGTCCTCTCAATGGCAGACTTAGCAACAATGGGCAAACAGACCGAGGCTGCAGACTTGAGGGTAACTCCTGTTCCCGCTAGTCATTACCCCAGTTCCTTCTGGCCTCGGGGGCCTATGTAAGGGCTCTTGGCTGACACTGTCCTTTCTGCTTGGTTTTCCCCAGGTTGCAGACCCTACTCCATCCCTCCCTGTGAACACCACGTGAATGGCTCCCGGCCTGCATGCTCAGGGGAGGGGGGCAGCACCCCCAAGTGCAGCAAGGTCTGCGAGGCGGGCTACACCCCATCCTACAAGGAAGACAAACACTTCGGTAAGCACACCAGGTGGGAGACCTGCTGACAGCCTCCCCAAGCCAAAGGGAGAGAGGCCAGGACAGCTGAAACTTAGGAACACTATGGAGAAGGAAAGGGTGTTACTGCCTCGCTGGCTGACCTGTTGTTTTCTGTCTACTCCCCGAATTCCATCTCAGGAATGTTATTTTAACAGATGCTTGGAGTTGGAGGGGACCAAACCCCTCGTCTTCCAGGGGACCTGCCTTTGTCCTCCTGGGTCCCACTCTGCCCTCCAGGGCCACGCTCTCCTGCTTTTCAGCTTCCAGGTCCCGCTCAATTACTCCTCCCTCAGGGGGTCCCTGATCAGCACTGTCACACACTCCTCCCCATCCCAACTCCCCTCCCAGGCTGTGCAAGTCTCCTAGATGCTCAGTCTTTACCTGGTGGCCTCCCCATAAGTCAGTGACCAGTGGCTGATGGAGCCTCAGAGCCTCACCCCCCTTGCTGGTTTGTTTGCCAGGATGCCAATCCTACAGCCTCCCCAGCAGCGAGAAGGAGATCATGGCGGAGATCTATAAAAATGGCCCAGTGGAGGCAGCGTTCTCCGTGTATTCGGACTTCCTGCTGTACAAATCTGGTGTGTATTGACCCCTGATGGCAATGGGGGAGGTCTGGGTTCAGGTGGGCCTACAGGGCTTGCTCAGAGGAGGGAGACAGGGTGTCCAGGAGCAGGGCGGTGTCAGGCTTCCCCTCACCCTGGCCCCGGACCCTCACAGTCACTGCTCTGGGCAGATGTCCCTGCTCTGCTGTCTTATACCTGCCCACTCTTCTGCACGTGCTCTTCAGATCTCCTCTCCAGTGTTTATGGCCAGTTCCTGCTTGTTCCACCCATCCCACAATAGCCAGCTCAGATATCTCCTCAGGGAAGCCTTTCTCACCTCCCTGGAGCCTCCGACTCCCGCCTGTTTGCCTCAGTTGCTTTATCAGCACATTCATCACATTGCAACTAGAGGTTTTCTGTGTCTGGACTGACGCATGAAGGCAAAAAATTCATATTTTGTCTTGGCAAAGCCCTAGCATCATGCTTACCACCCAGTGGATGAGGAAGCAGAGAACCAACTGTGTGCAATGCAGTGGGGACCTGGCTGGTCCTTGGCCTGAGAGCCATCTTAGAAACCCCCCATTCCAGATGAACAGGCCATGCTGACCGCTCTGTCTCGTGTACAGTCTGCTAGATTGAAAACTCCGAAGCTGTCAACTCTTATAAGACAAGGATTGGACAAAGGAGGATGACTCTGGGAAGGAAAGATATTATAAATCTTGTAGTTCTTAAGACGAAGTGACTCACGGAACATAGGCTGTTGGCCAGCCCTCTGAGCACTTTGGCCAGTGTCTTTACTGATCACCATTGGCTGCCACCAGCTGGGCCCCTCTCCTGTATCAGCTCTCCAGGATGATGCCAGAGCAGCAATTTAATTAACTCTTTCAGACACAGAATACTTTTCACCAGTAAACCATTAAATGGGAGTCCCAGTATGTAAAACGTAATTGGTATTTTAACATTAAACTTATTTCTAAATGAGAATTTATAACTTTAGTTTTAAAGGCAACCAACAGGCATGTTTTGTTGGACTCCCATTTTCATATTTATTCAACCTATTTGTGTATGTTGAGCTTTCAAAAACATATTTAAATGTGCCCTGGCTGGATAGTTTGGTTGGAGCGTTGTCCTGATACACAAAGGTTGTGGGTTTGATACCTGGTCAGGGCACATATAGGAATAGATCAGTGTTTCTCTCTCCTGTCCTTCCTCTAAGATCACTGAATTTAAATACAGATAGGTAGATATAGTTAGATATTTAAATAATTCCTGAATAGAGAACCCTGTTTGAAAACAGTGGTAGGCCTCTTGGGCCCTCTGGGCCCGTCTTGACTCGGGCAGCCAGCTGAATTGGAGGGGTGCTGTGAGAGATGGGGCAATGGCTTCGTCTTGGCTTGAACTGGTTTTTTCTTCTCAGGAGTGTACCAACATGTCAGTGGAGAAATGGTGGGAGGCCACGCAGTCCGCATCCTGGGCTGGGGAGTGGAGAATGACACCCCCTACTGGCTTGTTGGCAACTCCTGGAACACCGACTGGGGTGACAGTGGTGAGTGGCTGCTTCCTTCCTGTTAAAAATAGGGTATTATGAGCCAGAACATAGTTGTCATCTTGTCTTCCTCTGCTCTAACCACTGTACAGGTCCAAACCCAACCCTAGGCCTGGCACTTAGCTATGACCTGCCAGGTGTCCAGGTGCTAGTGGGCTGGGGTTTCTTTCTGCCATAAACAGATTCTGATCCTGAGAGGGTGGTAGGGAACAGGGCCCAGCTTCAAATCGCTTGTGTCTGCCAGTTCCCTTGCACCAGGTGCAGTGACAGGTGACATGGGTTCGAGTGGCAGTAGCGTGCAGAGGCCTCACAATGTGGAGCTGGGCTGCTAGGCCAACAGTAGAAGCTGACGGAGCACGCCGGTATTGGCCTGGTGCTGGTTTGGTGTCCTTTGGGGCTGGCCTAGTGACTTTCACTCTTGGGTCTTTCAGGGATGAGTCTGAATATGCTGGCAAGGGCCACCACCCAAGGCACACTTTAAAGGCATCTTACTTCTGCTTTCCAGGCTTCTTTAAAATCCTCAGAGGACAGGATCACTGTGGAATTGAATCGGAAATCGTGGCTGGACTCCCCTGCACTGAGCAGTACCGGCAAAGGATCTAACCAGCTGTGGGCCCTTCCAGCGAGCCCTAGAGCAGTTTTTCCCTAAATAGAGCCAGTGGGTGAGATGAGGGATAGGCATATCTTTTATTTTTTGAGTTCAAATAGGATACAAGAGGTTTTAGACAGGGCCTGAAGGACTGGATTGGGCCAAACCTCATGTCTGCCATGACAGCTGTCTTCTAAGGAGACACATCCAAGGCCTGGCTTACCTCCCAGCCCATTCAGTGGACTGTTGTCATAATGCACTTAGACCACATAAGCCACTGCTGCAAGCAAAGCAGGTCCTCTTTCCTTAGACTAGTGCTGCTCTGGCTCTTGCTGTAACGACCTCCACATCCTCCATCCTCCCCCACCGTGTGCATCACCAGAGAGCGTGACAGACCTAAAGGGTTGTAGATTTCCCAAAGGAATGAAAGGTGGTTTCCTAACAGGATAGCTTCCCACCCACGGCAGTACCTCCAAGCAAGTGGCTTTCTGGATTTGCAAACAGGCTGAGAAGAGAAACAGTGGGGCCGCCCTTTGAAAAAAGCCACTCGCCCAGAGCCCCTGCACCCAGCTTTGCAGTGTTGCTCACCTGCCCTGCTTGTCCTGGACATTTTTTTAAAATAGTTTTACTTTTGGTGCACCTCAGCTGATCATAAGAATGAAAGCATCTAATAGAGCTATACTAGCTTCCCTTAAAATAAACTGGGTGGTCTTGAGTGGCCTACTGATCTCTAGTACAACAGTGAAAATAGTTTGGGAGAAACCAGCTTTTTGTTTAAAAATCACTGCTTCACCCTGTTAAATTTACATGGAAAAGAATGACTGTGCCAATAAAAGGTTTCTCCTTTAATGTGAAGTCTGTGTTCTGGTGGGCTCTCAGATTATGTCACACACTGTCCGTAGGCTTGTGGCTGCTCTCTCTCCTTATCCCCTAAAAAGAACCATGTTCTCATGGATCTGGGTGCTCCCTTAAACTCGAACCACACCACCTTGCCTCAATTGGGGAGGGGGCACACAAAATACCTAACTAGCTTCTCACTGCTCCAGTGTCCTTTCAAACATGACTTTTCAGTTCCATCATTCTCATCAACCCTTTGAATTTGCCCCAAGCCTTGATGAACTCTGCCCCTGCTTACACTAAGAACATAATTGTATTTGACATATATTTTTTTAACCCAACAACAAGCCAGCCCACAGTGGCCTAAGGATTCATACAGGCATGGAGAATTGGTGATGTCACAACGCCAGTGTCCTGTTGGAGGGCCAGCATCTCTGGGAGCTCCAGTGCTGGGGTGGGGTGGAGGCAAAGCCTGTGTACTGTATTTTGGGAGTTCCTTAGGACTCTTCAATTTACACTGCTGGTTAGAACTATTCCTTTGGTGAGGCCTAGTTATGAATCTAAACAGCAAAGTATACCATACCAGTTTTTGGACGGAACAAGGAATCTAGCAGAATTGGCACCCATGCCACTGGCCTATCAATACTCTATTTTCATTTCCCAACTGAGAGTTGGACTAGCTCTTCCTAAAACCACGCAAAGTTCAACTTCTGATGTGATTCAGAAGTCAAGAACCAGAAGGTACCTAAAATAAGTTCTTAAACACCCAATGAATATTGTAGGAAAAGTATGTGAAACTCAAGCATAGCACTTATGAAATCTTTAACAAAGGTTATCAAAGCTATAAATTTATAACCCTTTTATTCTTAACATTTCAATTAGAATATAGTCATAGCCTCAGTCAAGTTCTGACATTCTACCTACCCCAAACTGAGTTGAAGAATCCCATTTGCATACTTGCTCCCACCTCTGCCACGTCCCCTGAAACTCCAGCCTCACCCCAGAAACCAGCAGATGTGCTAGATGACGTAACAGTGAACTGCAGGTCCTCTTCACACTTGGTTCAAGGAGTCTTTTGTTAGAAAACAAATAATTCTGTAACTGGGATCAATATTAATACTTTAATAAACCTCAAATCACCGCCACTGATCATTACCCTCATCACCTCAGCTACTCTGAGGAGCCCTACCAATATGGATAAGGTAGACATATACCAGGAATGCTATACATTTGATTAATTACATTAACGGTGGTAAAGATGGTGAGGTTGGTGCAGATTTAGCAAATAAAAATACAGGATGCCCAATTTCATTTGAATTTCAGGTAAGTAATTTTGATATCAATGTCCCATGCAATATTTGGGATATAATTACCTAAAGAAAAGTTGATCTGAAATCCAAGTTTAACCGGGTTTTAACCTGTTGGCAGTTTTAGTAGAGAAACACTTAAAAGGGAAACACCTGCCAAAGAACTGGGCGTGGGCATGAGCTCTCAGACCTTTGCACAAGTCTGTCATAGTAGAATCAGTTTTATAGCTCGGAGGGACTTAAAATCAGCTAAGCCACTCAGAAGCTCAACCAAGTCCCACAGATCATGACTGAGCCAGGAGAGGAGCTTCCAGCGTGCCCACCTCAGATCAAGGCTCTGGCCACTGTGAATTTCAGCACAACTAATCTTAGATTTCAACAACCTACCCTGGAATCACAAACCAAGTTTTGATGCTTTAACCTACCCTGAAAATTACTGTCTCTGGCTCACAGCTGTACAACAAGAACATGGCGGGTCACTAGTCTGTCTGTCCAGGGCTGAGCTTCAAACGAACCAATTAACTGAAGCCTCCGTGGTCTGAAAGCTAAGCAGCGTATCAGATGGGGCAGCTGTCACAGGAGGAAAATAAGCATGTGTGTGTGTATAAACAACGTAAATCCAGGACTGTGGCAAAAGAAAACACTATCATCCACACCAAGCACTTACAGCTTCCAAAAAGCATTAGAAAATGCCCCACAACAGTAATTCTCAGCTTGAAGGGCTTTTGCAAACACCCTAATGAGGAGTGTGTCCTCCCTAGTCCAAGCTGAGATCTGAGAGTCACTGGGCGCGAGTCTGTCAGCTGCGGCTGTGCTGGCAATGGAGGAAGGTGCACCACCGCGCCTGGAGATCCAGGCCGAGTACCACGCGGCCTTCAGGCCAATCACAGCTTTTCCCTTTCTTGAGATGTCAGTGTATAAACTGGTAATTAAAAGAAACTAAGCTGCCTGACCAGGTGGTGGCACAGTGGATAGAGCGTTGGACTGGGATGTGGAGGACCCAGGTTCGAGACCACAGGTCGCCAGCTTGAGCGTGGGCTCATCTGGTTTGAGCAAAAAGCTCACCAGCTTGGACCCAAGGTTGCTGGCTCCAGCAAGCAGTTACTCGGTCTGCTGAAGGCCCGTGGTCAGGGCACATATGAGAAAGCAATCAATGAACTAAGAAGTCGCAACGCGCAATGAAAAACTAATGATTGATGCTTCTCATCTCTCTCCATTCCTTTCTGTCTGTCCCTATCTATCTCTGCCTCTGTAAGAAAATAAAATAAAATAAATTTAAAAAAAAAAAAAAAAAAGAAACTAAGCTGAATTTACAACCCTGAATGCAGCGAAGAGAACTTGCCAAAAGTAGAGCGTCTGGCAGTTAATGCGGCTACAAGCTGGAGGGCGAGGTTCTGCGGGCACTTGCTTGTCTTCCAGCAGGCGTGGCCCTTCTCGGCACAGCTCTGGGCGGCTTCGCAGGGCAGCAGGTGGCCATCTGTTCCTCAGGCACCACTCCATTCCTGAGCCCCTTACCTGCCATGCTTACCTAGGCTTTCAAGTGAACTGCCCTTGACAGATGCAGAGTAATTCATTCTTACAAAAATCTTCTCAAAAACATCAGCCTTAACTGGAGACCAGTCCTCAACAATGGGGCGAGGCAATCTTTCTGAAAGGCAAACTCTCGAAAGAAAATAATACCAGAACACCCAGAGGTTAATTACTAGCCTTCATGTACAGAAGACGGCCTGCATTCTTAGGAAACAAGAAAAACGACCTTAGAGCGATGAACCTTACAGCTACTACATTCAGTCAACAGAAGAAAATAAAATGAGAAAACAGGAAACAGACATAAAGAAAAATCCACTTCACTTTCCTACTTGGATAGGTATTCAAAGGTTGCTTCAAATTAAATATGTTTAATTATAATTCTAGCCAAGATGCACACGATGAGCCTCCAGCAGTCCTTTATGCAACCACATCCCCTGCTGGCAGCACCGAATGCTCTGCCCTCTGCCACCAAGCGCAGGTGGGCACAACCTACAAGTACTCGGTGCTGGGAGTCCGGCCTCCTTTTATTCTTCTAGTTGCATGGCAGCTTCTCCAGGTCCAAGCCCACAGAGTCCTTAAACGGATGAAAGCAGGAAGGAAAAGGGCAGGAGGGGGAGCCAATATGCATCCTTAAAAAAAGGTCAATCCATTTCATGGTGGACAAATCAATGTTCTCCAGTCTGCACATAGTCTTCAGTGACCTGGGACAGGGTGCTTACGTACTGCCAGCTCAGGGCAGCCAAGAGCATGACGAATGACAGGTAAATGGGTGAGTAGTGGCTTCGAGAGATCAGCTGACAGCTGGGGAGATTCTGTGTCCGGATCCTGGAGATGATCTGCCCTGTTTTACTAGAAGATGGGTCTGAGCTGGGGACTCTATTATAGATCTGTTCAAGAAAGGAAAATACAGTTAGTGCTGCTTACTGAGTCCAAGGAACTTTATAAACATATTCTGTGTTGATCACTTACAAGAACCCCAAACAGGCAGGGATTTTATGCCCATTTTACCAATGAGGAAACAGGACATGAAAGTGATAATCCGAAGCACTCCACTAATAAAGTAGGATGTCCACCCAGGCCTGTGTAATCCTGAAGCCCGTCCCACTGAGCAGCAGGGAGGCCTGAGCCATGCCACACCAGCAGCTACAGTCCTCACTGACTCCACCCCCACACTGCGCAGAGCCAGGCACACAGGAGTGCTTGGTAATGTCAGCGCAGTGTTTAGGCTGCAGCAGAATACCATGAAGAAGGGGAAGTATACTGGGTAGACTAGCAGATGCAGTTTAGGACAGACTGAATCTGTGGAGTGGGCCACAGCCTAGGAGAGGAAAGGCAAGGGCAGAGGCAGGGCACTTGGGGGGCACCTGGAGTTCTCCCTGCACCTCTACACCTCCTATCCCCTCAGAAACCTCTGAAATATCTGCTCAACCCTGTCCTCCTCCACATTTGAAAGAGAATTTGTATTAGAAATTTTAGAAATAATTGCAGCTTGATGGCTTTCAATTGTCAAAATTCCCTCCTGTGGTTTCTCAACTGAGGTCCATGAAAGAACTGACTCGTGTCAGGAAATAAGGACTGGGGCCCAGAAAAACCCATCAGACAATGTGTCAGCATACATAAGCCTCGGCTTCACACTGCTCACCTGTAAACAAGCTTGGCTGACCTCTGACGGCACCTCCTAGCTCAACAAGTATGATTCTACCTAGGAGTTGCAGGCTCGCTTCATTGACTCCTCTTACCAGTGCTGTGCAGCTCTGAACAATCAGCCCCCTGAATGCACACTTTGTTCCTAATAAAGGCCACCCACTCCTATCAGTTATGCTGTAACACAGTGAGTTGTTAGGATCATCTAATATCCAAATAAGAAATGTTTAAATAAGTAAACAGTATTTAAATCATAGAAATAGCTACAAATTATGTGAGTAGTTAAATAAAAACCCACCTCCTCCATGTACTGGTATATTATAGCTTTGACAGCTGGCATGTTAGTGGCATCCATCATTAGGGTTACTGCTTGTCCTTTTCGAATCTTCACTACCCCTCTGAACACCTGCTGATTATTGTAACAGGCAGCCAAAGTAGCAATGGCCATTACCTATAGATAATAAGGAGAGAGGAAAAAATATCACTAATATATTTCATGAAACAAAAGAAACGGTGCTGTAAACAATCATCATCATGAAAAGGTAAGAAAACCAATCTTCTGTAAAATAAGAGTTGCCAAAGAGCTAACACATAACTAACCAAGAAAAAATCCCCACGAAGAAAGCATGTCACTTCTACCTTCCCCACACCTCCCTTTTGCAACAACACACAGAATAATTAGGTGGTCTTTGCAGTCTTGCATGATTCTCTAGTTAAGCAACGAGAGTTCTTTTTTATTTGGAAACAACAAACACAAACCAATGCAACATTTTCCATGCAATGAGTTATTAGATCTGAAAATAGTCTCAAGAAGGTATTATTTGGTAAGATTTTAAAATTTTTTCTATTTTTCCTCCAATGAACATAATCATTACACACAAGGGAGGGGAGGAAACAAAAGAAAAGGGAAGATAGTTTCCTATGCTCAAAGGTAAATTATTTCTAGGTAAATGAAAACCTATAGTTACATATAGAGGTCTTAGTTGAAACAACCCAGGGATCCCTGAACTTTTTACACAGGGGGTAAGTTCACTGTCCCTCAGACCGCTGGAGGGCCGGACTATAAAAAAACTTTCACTGACCACCAATGAAAGAGGTGCCCCATCCGAAAGTGCAGCGGGGGCCGGATAAATGGCCTCGGGGGCCGCAGTTTGGGGACCCCTGAAACAACCATTCGAGACTGGCTATCAGAACAAGATCAAGCCAAGTTCCCAAATCAACTAAATCCTATGACTTTCATTACTTACTTGAGTTAAAAACTGGAAATTGGCAAAGGCATTTTAAAGGTATAAGCTCCTAGAATACCAAGGAGCTAGGTCTGTAGGATCAGGTTCTGTTAGCCTGAGTCTAAGCAAAGGACAGCACATTTTCAGTGCTTAATTTTTAAGGATAACAGCTTCACCTATAAATCTCAGCATTCCCTATAAATCTAGGAAAGGAGCAGACTTCACCTCGAGGCTTCGCTGAGTGTGGTGGTGGTGAAGCAGAGGAGAGCTGTTGCAAAACACTGCCTATCCCCCAGCAAAAAAATAATAAACTAGTCATCTTTGTAAAAAACCATATTCCTGAATACAGCATACCAAAAGAAAGACGCAATCTACAGACCCCCAACACCACCAGCACATCACTCCCGTTAGCCTCTATCTCCCATGTACAACAAGTGTAGCCCTATTCCATACCTGAGGAATAGCACAGAAGTTAAACACACTTTGGTTTCTAAGTCTGGAAAGGTATTTGATGACATCTGGAATGTGGTGCAATGCATTGGTTATAAGTTCATTCAGACACTGCACGGCCAAGTCAATATTTTCTGGCTTTGCAAAATCACCCAACTTCTTAACATACTTGCTCCAAACCTAGACAAATAAAAAGATCAAAAGACAAGTTAAGATGTGCATAGAGGAAAAATGAAGCAATATGGAAGGATTTTTGTGAATAACTACAATCCACAGTAAAACTTTAGCTCTGACTCATTTTTAAACCAAGATC
The DNA here is from genome assembly GCF_036850765.1 of Saccopteryx bilineata. Taxonomy (NCBI): domain Eukaryota; kingdom Metazoa; phylum Chordata; class Mammalia; order Chiroptera; family Emballonuridae; genus Saccopteryx; species Saccopteryx bilineata. The sequence goes on along the minus strand of NC_089490.1, from coordinate 162,561,560 downwards.
AGGTCTGTTTTAAGCTACACACAATGGCTATTTATGACTACAAGTAAAGGCCTAATAACAACCTAGTACAGTGACGTTTGGGAAAGTGTCCCAAATAGTGCAACATGTACTAAGTAATACTTTGATGACCTCAGACTAAAAAGGCCCCCTGTTATCCAGAAGGTATTAGTTTACTCCTGAAAAAGTAACCAAATTACTTTACACAGGGGGTAAGTTACAAAATCAGCCTCAACAGTATAAGGTAAACATTCTCAAGACTGCCAGGCCTCAAACTAATTAATGATTAACACAACATTCCAGATTGTGATGAGAAAACACTGAACAACCATATCTGGGGGAAAATAGCTGGGTCTATAAGTTAAGAACATTAATTACCCTCGTGGATCTTGGTAACCTGAAATTGAAAAATATCCTCAACTTGGAATGTTTGATAATTTTTAATATTTAGAGGATTCTCTGAAGCCAGCAAATAACTTTTATTCTTGGGTAATTCTTAAGCTTCCTGAAGAACAACACTCCCCCAATACAAATGACTACACCTAAAAGGTTTAAGAATTTCTACAAAGTCAGTTACCCCTTGGTATCTGCAGGGGACTGGTTCCAGGACCCTCACTGGATACCAAAATTGGAGGGTGTGTAAGTCCTCTGTATAATACAGTGTAGAATAATGCAAACAGCACTCAAATACATGGATTCCCAACCTCAGATTGAAAACACTGTTGGTTGAATTGTGGAATGAGGGATTTGAAACCCAAGGACACGAAGGATCAACCATGTATTTATTGAAGAAAAATCAGTGTAGAACCAGACCTGTCCAGTCCAAACTGATGTTGTTCAAGGGTCAACTGTAGTTCTTTCTGTGTTTCTACTTCACAAAAGGAGGAGGTGAAATGTATGCAGGACTGCAGAGCTGGTGCTCATCTGAGAGGCAGAGTAGTATGCTGGACAGCCACTGGGCTGACCCAAGCAACTGAGGCTTTGCTTCTGGGCTTACCACAAACTCACTGCAGGTCCTTAGGACCCTTCTCTGAGCCATGGTGTCAAAGGGGTACTCAAGAGCTGTTTCTTAACCCTGGCCGCACATCAGTCACCTGGGAAGCTTGAAAAACTATGATGTCTCGGGTTGGGGTAGTTTTAATGTGAATTTGTCTTATTAAGGGGTAAGACTGTGCCCTGGCTGGTGGTGCAGTGGATCAAGTGTAGTCCCAGAGCTACAAAATTGCTGCTTCAATCCTGAGATCACTGGCTGGATTGCAAGGGTGCCAGTGTGACCGAGTTCCCATTTCGAGCCCAGATCAGGGCACATATGTGAAGCAATCAACGGCACAACTAAGTGGAACAAGTTGGTGCTTCTCTTCCTCTCTCCCCCCTACCCTTACCTCCTACTTTCAAAAAAAAGGGGGGGGGGTAAGACTTTTTTCAGATGTTTAAGGATCATTTGCATCTTTCTTTCTGTGAGCCAACTGTTCTTATCACTTTGCCCATTTTTCTATAGAGCACTTGGTCTTTTCTTTAACTTCATATATATTAGGAATATTAACCCTTTACCTGCAGCATAATTTGCAAATATTTACCCATTTTGAAAGCACTTGGTTTTAGACTGATGGTTGCCAGAGGGAAGAGAGATCAGGGTCTGGTGAAGGGATTAAGAAGTACAAATTGGCAGTCACCAAACAGTCACGGGGATATAAAGTAAAGCACAGGGAATAGAGTCAACAATACTGTAATAACTGTGTGCGGTGGTACCAAGAGGGTACCTGGAATCGCAGGTGACAACTCTGTAAAGATATGATTATCTAACCACTATACTGTACATCCAAAACGAATACAAAGTAGTATCAAATATGAACTGTAATTGAAAAATAAAATTTAATAAATAAAAGCATTTGGTTTTAGGAAACCATTTTATGAAAAGCAAAAGGTAAATGCTGGAACAAAATCAGAAAAGTTGTAAGATTTTCTAGCTTTGCTTCTGAATAAAAATCAATGTCAAAGCCTTTCCTTTCCCTATTTTTTAATTGTCAAAGATCAACTCATCTGTTAAAATGAACATCTGTAGTTTTTGCCTATCTAGCAGCCTTTCCCTCTTCTTGTCCTAGAACATTCCTTGCTTGGCTGAAATCAATTATTTGCATTTGTTGGGCAGATATAATTCAGATCTGGACAAGAGTACTCAGCCCTCTCACTACAGTAATTGTAAAAGATGGGAACAGGAACCAAGCCCTATAAATCAGGCCTTTTTAAGAGTTTTGTTGTTAGTAGGTTATAAGTCAATGGGTTGTAATAGACACCACTTGGAGAATGCCTGTCAAGAAACAGAAAGGGCACAGAGCTTGGTAATATAGTCTGAACCCTTGGATTCAGCCAGTCTACTTACATGAAAGAAACTTAATCTTAACCTACTGCCCTGGTCAGATAGCTAGGTTGGTTAGAGCCTTGTCCCGAAGTGCTGAGGTTGCTGTTACTGGTTTGATCTCCCATCAAAGCACATACAAGAACAGATCTCTGTTTGTTTCTTTCTCTTTCCCTCCCTCCCTCCCTCCTTTCCTTCCTCTCTTGCTAAAATCAATAAATATTTTTTAAAAATAAATCTTAGTCTACTTTTCTCTTATTTGATTAAGGTAGTTTGAGTTGCATTTCTGTCACTAGCAACCAAAATTTAATGGGGTTTGTTTTCAGAAAGTGTTTAAAATTATTTTTCCCCAAGTCCCCTGAATTTTGTTACCTCTTGAGGCCAAAACTCTCTTCCTTCTTGCTGATCTTCCAAGTAATCACGAATGATGTTTGTTTTCTGCAGAAACAGGCCCATAGAGTTTGCACACTCTATGTCTTCACCAACGATGGGGTCTTCTAATTCTGAGGCCGAGAACAGACGAGAAAGGCCAATTCCCACCAGCCCAGCAACATAGTGACAGTACTGTAAAAGATTATTTTTAAAGTACTTAAATAATAAAATTTTTATTGAAAATGCTAGAGATCATTAGCTACAAAGGAACAGGTTCCAAACAGAATGTACAAGATCTCATTTTGATTGAAAAACACAAGTATACACTACGGGCATGTAAGGAGTAAAAAGCCAAGAATAGTGTGCACAAAAGAATTAACAAACGTGATCTCTGGCTGGTGTGATGGCTTTTTTGTTTTTCACTTGTATTTTCTATATTTCTACAATGCACATGGGCTGCATCTAGAATAAAAGGTTATTAAAAAATTAACTACCACAGTAAACTTTTTGATATCCAAACGAGGGAGTGAAGACAATGAGGGAATAAAATATATTCTAATAGAAACTAGAATACTAAGTTTAATCTTGAAGACATTTCAAGATCTTGCAGTAGTTCAAAACCTTCATTATATAGAACAACAAATACTATCAAGATGTTCTTGACACTGTTTTAAGCACTCTGTACAGGATGGGGCAAAAGCAAGATTACAGCTGTAAGTACATGAAACAAGCATTATTAATTATATATATATTATTTTCCATACAAACAACTATAAACTTACTTCTGTCCCACCCTGTATATTCAATCCTCACAAACATCTTGTGTGGTACATACAAATATTAACACCATTTTACAGATACAGAAACTGAGGCAGAAAAGTCTACTAACTTGCCCACTCATCTGGGAAGTTAGGCCAGGGATTCGAAGCCAAGTAGTTTGGTTTAAGAGGCAGGCTTTAACAATGCAAAAACTGCCATTCTCTAAAGAGACCTTAGTCAACTAATAATTGTCAAAGAATTTTTTTTTCCATCAAAGTGGTTTGTCAAAGCTATCCTTCCCTGAAAAAAATATTCAAAAGCAACTTAATACAATGCTTCTATAAAATGAATGTCCATTAGACAATTTAAGAAGTGAAGAGTAGCCCCTGGCCGGTTGGCTCAGTGGTAGAGCATCGGCCTGGCATGCGGGGGACCCGGGTTCGATTCCCGGCCAGGGCACATAGAAGAAACGCCCATTTGCTTCTCCACCCCCCCTCCTTCCTTTCTGTCTCTCTCTTCCCCTCCCGCAGCCAAGGCTCCATTGGAGCAGGGATGGCCCGGGCGCTGGGGATGGCTCCTTGGCCTCTGCCCCAGGCGCTGGAGTGGCTCTGGTAGCGGCCGGGCGATGCCCCGGAAGGGCAGAGCATCGCCCCCTGTTGGGCATGCCGGGTGGATCCCAGTCTGTCTGACTGTCTCTCCCCGTTTCCAGCTTCAGAAAGAAAAAAAAAGAAAAAAGAAAAAAAAAAAGTGAAGAGTAAAGAAGGTACCCTCTAAAAAGCAGTTATGCAAAAACGAAAGAGTCAAGTGTCTCTGGTTCAAAATAATACAAAGCCAGGGACTGACTAGTCAAGGACACAGTGAAATGGTAAAGAGAAAGCACTTGAAATATGTTCTAGGAGAGGAAGACTCTGGGAAGAATAAAAATATGCTGAAACTAGAGAGAAAAAATGAACTGTGGATAAGTACAAGAAATTTTAAAAGAATTACTAGAAATTAAAAATATTAGTACATCCATAATGCTGTCCAAGGAAAAGTAGATTTTATTTTAAGATAAAAGTTCTTTGGATAGAAATACAAGAATGGAAGTATTCGTGTTTTTCCCAAGTTGAAGAAAAAATAAAATCTTTTAAAGTACTCAATTTTATCAGAACTATTCGACTGATAATTCAGTTTCCCAACAGATCTGCAGAGGAGAAAAGAAAGTTACTATGTGGATAACCGGTGCTGGTTCTTGGCCAGAGTTTTAGCTTTAATTTTAAACTCATAAACTGGATATTCTAAGAGCTATCACACACATGCTAACTTAGGGAGCATCAACCAACAGTTCCAAAGATGTCACCATACAGTAGAAAAATTAATGCCAGACCTTGGACTTACACTCACTCAGTAAATATAGTAGCCTTTCTATTGTGATCCTAACCTAAACACTATTAAAGATACAAAGTATGTACACAGTTTAGATGTTTAAAATGGCTTTGCTTCCACTAGGGTGAAGTATATTGTCTCACAAACATCATTCCTATGAAAAATGGGCAAGCTCCCTCCCCCCTATCTTGTACTTTGATATTTAGTTTAGTCCTCATAGTCACTTAGGTCACTTTGTCTAGATAAGCACTCACCCAGTCCCCTAACTCCTATCTTGGTCAAGATCTTTCACAACTGTTGGTCAGGAACAAACTCTGGCCACATAAAAGCCATTCCCACATGTATATTTGTTTATAACCACAATACAAATTGGGGGGGAGGAGAGTGTCAATAAACTTAAAACATATTACACTGTATTATTTCTGTAAGGAAATGATGGGAAAGAGAGAAGAAGTATTAGTTGCTCACCTGTCAGCATTATACACCTATAATCCAAAATCAATACCTGTGGATTTTCATGAACTAAGGAAACAGACACATAATTTAATGGTTTAAAAGTAACTGTGTGAAGATGAAACTGGAAATGACTCAGATACTAAGTTATATGAACATACACACACACTGAGTAATAGATAAGAACAAAATAACAAAACTTTTAAGATTTGAAAACTAATTATTTATATGTTACATGAACTAATTTGGCCATTTACCTAAAATTTCACAGCAAATTAGAGACACTATTATAAGCTTAATGCCTATACCTCTGGGATAAATTATATCAACTTTGGCCTAACTTAATGGTAAACTCTCTTCAGCATGCTTCTTTATTTCAAGTATTAACCCGTTGAGCAGTTAAGTTTTTTTCATGCTCACTGACCCCCGGGAGTGAGTTTTTTCCAAAAAATGAAATTAGTTCCAGTTATAGTTTTATTAACTTAAAATCATGTTTGATAACCAATTTATGGAAACAAGAACATTTGCCTTTTTTTTTTTTTTAACATTGCCTTACACATTTTTAAAATAAAAATTTTTGTTACGATCGTACTCTGGATGGTCAGGAGGCACGAGGACGTACATGAACGTTCATATTACTCAAAGGGTTAAACTATAAACCTTCACTAAGTGTTTATGATGAGACATTCAAGCTAAGCAGATGGGTTTTAAAACCAGATACCCTTGAACTGGGAGATGTTATCCTCATTCTGAACTTCACAATGAGGACCACCAGCTCTGTCATATGCACCACACACTGCTTCACAGGCACACTAACCTTGTCCCACTCCTGTTCAGACGTCACCTGCTTATCCAAAAACTCCGCCATCCCAAATCCCATTTTCCGGCAAATGTCGACAATCACTGTTTGGTATTTTACAGCCAGATTTCTAAACTCGAGGGAGATCTGAAATGGAGATATGAAAATAAAAAAATATAGCTAATGTATTTACACTGGGAACCAACCTGGTACTCTAAGCAAGAGCAGAACTTACTATTTTTTTTTTTTAGCAGAATTTATTAAGAGTATTTATGGGCCTAATGATTCACCTGTAAGCCCAACATCTATTTTTTTTTTTTTTTTGACAGAGACAGAGAGCCAGAGAGGGACAGACAGGAAGGGAGAGAGATGAGAAGCATCAATTCTTCGTTGCAGCTTAGTTGTTCATCGATTGCTTTCTCATATGTGCCTCGATGGGGGGGGCTACAGCAGAGCAAGTGACCCCTTGCTCAAGCCAGTGACCTTGGGGTTTTGAACATGGGTCATCAGCGTCCCAGTCCAATGCTCTATACACTGAGCCACCACCTGGTCAGGCTAAGCCTAGAATCTATTATGCTAGTTTTCTACATATTGAATAATAAACCCAGCAAATTTTATAAATATTAAAACAGAAGGGTCTAAAAATCCTAGTTTCTAGACTCAAAAGATACAAAGTCTCACTATACACTCATCTTCCTAACATATAATAAATGCAATGCTTCAACATAAAACTGGGCATAAATGGAAAAATTTTAGGAAGAATGCCTCATTTCAGACAAACCTCATAATAGTGAAGGTTCATTCTTGCTAACTATCTAGGACTTCCTATATAAGCATTGTCCAAACACCAGAGATAGACAGCCAGAAACCACGATAAACTCATGCTCCTGCAGAATTTATATTCTAGCAATCAGCAACCATTATCATCAGTTCCCAATTTACATCATAAAGCTATATTGTCTCCCCCATTATAAGGCCACACCCTTTTTTTTCTTTTTTGACAGAGACAGAGAGAGAAAGAAGGGCAGATAGGGACAGACAGGAAGGGAGAGAGATGAGAAGCATCAATTCTTCATTGCAGCTCTTTAGTTGTCCAGTGATTGCTTTCTCATATGTGCCTTGGGAGGGGGGGACACTACAGCAAAGAGAGTGACCCCTTACTCAAGCCAGCGACCTTGGGGTCATGTCTATGATCCCACTCTCAAGTCAGCGACCCCTCGCTCAAGCTGGTGAGCCTATGCTCAAGCTGGCAACCTCAGGGTTTTGAACCTGGGTCCTGTCCTCCGCATCCTAGGCCAACGCTCTATCCACTGTGCCACCACCTGGTCAGGCAAGGCCACACTTTTTAACAACTCAATTTAGTTCATTCTGAGGTACTCTACCCAACATTTTTTTCCATAACCCAAGCTCTTATGTAGAAAGTAAACTGGTGTTTTTAAAATTCATTGCTTATGCACAAATATCTTAAGTTCAAAAAAGTGTTTATAGGTTATCAAAATACAATATAAAAACACCATGAAATTTCTTAAATAAAATTCTATTAATATAAAATATATTATTAGACCCAACACATAATACTAAAAACAGTAAGTAGACTTTCATATGCATCAGCATTATAAGAAATACCTGGTTGTGTTTACAGAAAGGTTAGAAAAACTTCCTCAGGAAACTCCTAAATTTAAGGACCTGAAGGAAAACCAGCTGGTTACAGGGCACCTAAGGGATTCAGAGGCCTTAGACCAGGGGTCGGGAACCTATGGCTCGCAAGCCAGATGTGGCTCTTTGGATGGCTGCATCTGGCTTGCAGACAAATCTTTAATAAAAAAAATAATAACATTAAAAATATAAAACATTCTCATGTATTCCAATCCATTCATTTCCTACCGCTCATGTTCATGGTTGCAGTTGGCTGGAGCCAATCACAGCTGTTCTCCCGGACACCAAATTTTTATTAGATAATGCGTAAGGTACACGGGTCGTTGTATGGCTCTCACAGAATTGCATTTTAAAATATGTGGCTTTTATGGCTCTCTCAGCCAAAAAGTTTCCCGACTCCTGCCTTAGACACTTTAGGATTATTCTATTAACATCAAATGTTAAACTCCCCAAATCCGTAAAATCAATCCAATCTCTCCAGAACAGCTTTTCCAAGCAAAGCCAAGAGGTAACTCCTGTTGTGGACTGAAACAAATGAGCAAGTCTACCAAAGGTTATTTGGATCCCTGAATCGCCATAGGACCTGTTCTTTCAACAGATCTTTGGCTAGGTCAGTTCTATTTATAAGAGAGGAAAAGGCAGTGAGGTGGGGGAGGAGAAGCAGCTTAAACTCTTAAAAACAAACACTCCAAAATAAACATTTCACTGCTGAATTTTAACTACCCCCCCCCAACTCTTTGGTACTTGTTACATAATAACAGTGGTGGGCTAGAGTAGGTTTGTAATTGTTCTTATGGAAAATACAGTAATAAACAACACTAGAATAAATTCTGTATTTTGGGTACTCACAACTGTAAACCTACTTTTATCCTGTATATAAATTGTAAGTTCAAAAAATAAAAAGTATCTAGGAAAGAGTGGTACTGAGGAGCTGTGTTTGCCCAGTAACCTGAGGGAGGGAGAGAGAGCATTGCTGACTTGTCCAAACTCAGTGCCCAATTCACATATGCTCTAATAACAAGTTCTGCCCAATGAAGTGAGCCAGGAGGACCTATTTTTTAGCCCCCCAGGTGATTCTTTTCCTCAGCTACCATAGATGTCCAGGTCCTTGGAGGTGATTTCAAGTGCATGAAGGAAGGACATCAGAGTGAGTCCACTAATACAGTGAAGAAAGGAGTGAGCTCTAATTCCCCACCTACTTATTTTTCAGATGCTTTTCCTTTCTTCTTTTGTATTATATTATATTTACTAACTCTACCGAATTATCCTCAGAGTTTTTTTTTTGGTTTGTATGGTATTGAATTTTTGGCTTTGACACTGAAGGCATCAATCAGTTCAATAGTCTGAAACAGTCCTTGCTCTAAAGGAGTCTTTCTCAAACATCCTTCTGTAATAGATGGATTCCTTCCCTCGCCACTCAGGAATATAGGTTTGTTTAAATAGCAAGAGCCACATAACGACTATTCTTCCCTAAAAATTCTGGCAACTATGTACATACAAAAGGGCTTTGTTTGGCTATTAGCAAACATGAGACTTTTCCAAATCAAAACTTTATAAGATATGACAGAATCACTTATTGGTGTGATAAGACATACAAATTCCAGAAAAATAGGACCCAGTCACATGTATCACATACACTTGTGGGATTTTCTAAAGCTCAAGATTTTAATTATAACCCACTTTACTCCAACAGAATGGACTAAACACCGATTATTTCCAGAACACTTGGGATGTACCAGGCACTATTCTAAAATACTTTATACATAAGAACTTATTCAATCCTCATAGCTCTAATTTTACAAATGAGAAAACTGAAACACCAAGAAGTTAAGGAACTCATCCAGCACCATACAGATATAAGCTCCAGAGGATCACCCTGCTCTCAGTCTTCACCCCAGCTGCTACCCATCGTCAGCAGCATGTTCATGCTATCAGGTTTACCCAAGAAGCCAGCAGTGCTACATACCCAGGCTGCATTATGGACAATAGTCTTGTGAGCCAGCTTGAGATTCCATCTTTTACGACACCAGAACTTAAGAGCATCTTTCCACAGGAGTAAATATGGAACTTCTAAACACTATTCTAGCAATAATAGTAGCTAACACCATTCTCAGAGCTTTACCGATATTAACTCTTTTAATCTTCACAATCCTATGAGGTACGTACTATTATTATCTCTCTGTTATAGATAAAAAAAACAAGTGAGGCATAGACAAGCTAGGTAACTAAGCACCAGTTAATAAGTGGGAGAGATTTCAACCCAGGCAGCCTGGCTTAACATTCATATCATATTATGCTGCCCTCAGACTGCTTATTTAAATGTTCTCTACAGGTATACAGACTAACTGACATTATATCAGTAATTAAAAACACAACTATATGCCCTGGCTGGGTGGCTAAGTAGCCCGTCATCCTGGGCTACTGAGGTCGTGGGTTCAATCCCGGGAATGTATGAGAAGCAATCAATGACTACACAACTAAGTGGAATAATGAGTTGATACTTCTCTCTCTCTCTCAAATCAATGGAAAAATTAAAAACAAACAAAAACCCCACAACTATATGAAGAAGGGATTTTTAATTCCGCTACCGTTGGGAAGTCCTCCAGCACTTGTCGATCCTTCTCCTTGCTCTCCATGAACCTCCAGTCAGGTTCATAAAGGTAAGAGTGAAAGTTGTGTAACAGTGGGACCTTTTTTTCTATACTGATGGTCATATCATCTTCCAGAGTGTCCAGAGCTCGGAGAACCAGATAAAATATGCACACTGCATGGCTGTAAAAAAGGAATAACAATATATTGGAACAAATATATTAATATTTATTAATACCAAAATATTTATTCCAAAATAACATCTATACCAGGCCATTTTCTAAACCCTTCTACACCCCTAACTCTGTAGAACTATGAAAGAATATCCAAAGCCTTTTATACTTGAGATATCTTAGTTTTCCTTTCTTAGATGGCAGCAATGGATTTCTGTAGTTTATTTATAAAAAACAAATAAATAAATCTATCAGCTGGATGTCACTACTACTCCCAGAATGAGTTATGATTAACTAATGTAGAACAACAGTACAAAGGCCAACCGACCAAATGTTTAGATTGAACCAATATAGTGCAGATTAAAAAAATAAAGTGAAAAGACACAACTTCTCAGAGTAAGTACTATCATACATGAAGGCAATTGGTCTAAATTCATGTATGTATGTAATCAGCACAGAGGCAACTTAAGAAGAATTAAGCCAGTATACTAGAAATATAAAAGAGCACAAGTGAAGCCAACAAAAATGCATGACCTGCTCAGAGACAGGTTCAGCTGCCAGGACTAAAAAAGGTAAACACCCTCCCTTCCTTGAAAGAGCTGGGCCTGCAGGGACATCATTAGATGGCAAGATGCCCGGCAGGGTAGTCTAAAGTAAACACATGGGCGTTTCAACAGGGAATGTTTCCTTTACTCAAGTGGTGCACGTTCTGTAAGCCATCGAGCACAGAGAAGGAAATACTAGGGGGCTATGTCAAAAAGTTGCATGGAATGACTCAAAGCCCGCTGGAAAGCTTTCCTCCCCCGTCAAAAGGAGCTGCCTCCACCACGCACCGCATTTCTTCATCCAGCGCCTGGATAACAGCTGCGAAACTGCGACTGGTCTCATGCAGATACTTGTAGCAAGTTTTCAAGCTGCTGCTGAGTGAGTCCTGCGGGCAGAGAAGACACACGGAGGTAGCAGAGGTCGAGGAGCAGGAGTGGGACTGGGGCAGGCGGCAGGCAGCCGTCGGGCTCCGTAGCCGAGCGCAGACGCCCTCTCCTCGTAGCCAGTCCTTGGAGGGCCAGGTGGCGGGAGGAAAGGGGCAGCAGCGCGGGGGACTGCCCGCGCCCCGGGGCGTCGCGGCGGGGCTCAGCACCAAAGTCCGCTTGAAGAGGGACATGGCCTTGGTGCCGCAGGCCGCTGCGGCCATGAGAACCGTGTGGCCAGCGCTGAGTTTCTCCTCCATAGACCCAAACAGAGTTGGGAGGCCCACCGAGGGGGCGGAGCAGGCTCTCCCTTCACCCCAATAGGCTTGAGCTGGCCGCGCAGGGAGCGGGCGACCCGCCCACCCCACACGTGAGGCCCTCAGAGCAGGGAAGCTGGCTCGGTCCCACGGTAGGTCCCGCCCCTCGCAACCTCTGGCTTGCAACTCATGCACTAGCAAACGCAGCCTTCTCACTATTCCCTTTTTCCTCAGAACCTACAGGTTGTTATCGGAACACAGTCCACTTTTAAGAAGCTTGCCTTTTCCCCTTGGGACAGCATCTCTTTTGGTCAAACTTGAGTCGGGCTCCCTTGATTCACTTTTGTATCTATCTTTGCATCGCCCAGTTGAAGCAAAAAACCTGCAACTGGTTTGGCCAGACTCCCCAAACCCGGGTAATCTGATCAGCATATCTGACTGGGCTCTTACCCGGCCATCCCATCGCCCCCGCCTGCCGCCAGCAAGAACCCAGTTAGGTCGTTGTGCCTGAAAACCCTTGCCCCAATATTTCCTTAGAAATTTTCCCTCCACCAACTCCTCCACTCTGCCTGCCCTGAACTATAAATCCCCACTTTTCCTTGTATTGGGTATTGAGGCCAGTTCTATACTAGAGGTCCCTTTCCCCCCACTGCAATATCTTTTCTGAATAAAATCTGTTTTTATTGCTTTAACTACTTACTGTTCAGCTGTTATAGCTTTCTCTTTAACACCTGGTAAACCTCCACTATTCTCTGGAAAATTAGCTATTCCTTTTAAGATTTCTAATGGTCTTTTTCCTTTCAAATCAGTGAGCTATTAGGAGCAACTTCCTGAATTTTATTCTTCCCTAAGGAAAATAAGAATTGTTTTTCCAGGAACCCCCCCGCACATATTTTGATATGAAAGCATATCAGAAAGAACTGCTGTATGTGTGTGTGTATTACAGAGATGTTATATTTTAGAGCAGTTTTATGTTTACAGGAAAACTGACTCAAAAGTAGAGTTCCATACACACTCTTACAGGTCCCCAATCTCTTCCACTATCTTTTACTTTATTTTTTAGCGAGAAAAAGAGATAGAGACAGACAGAGAGAGAGAGAGAGAGACTGGAAGGGAGAGAGATGAGAAATATCAACTCCTAGTTGCAGCACTTCAGTTGTTCATTGCTTGCTTCTCATATGTGCCTTGACCCCCCACACGGTGGGGGGGCTCCAGGTGGGCCAGTGACCCCTTGCTCAAGCCAGTGACCTTGGGCTCAAGCCAGTGATTTTGGGCTTCAAGCCAATGATCATAGGGTCACGTCTAGGATCCCACGCTCAAGCCAGCGACCCTGGGGTCTCAAACCTGAGTCCCCAGCATGCAACACACCTTCTCCAACCTCAAAAGGGGACTGAGGTCAATAAATCACATCTCTATCTCCTTCCCCCACCATTTGTTTCCATATCTCACCTTGTAACAATACATTTCCTGAAATTACCAAGATAAAGGAAGATATACCTATTAAACACACCATGGAAAACACTAGTCACTAAAAATTTCCACTGCTTGATTCGTTGAAGTTGAGGAAAACAAAAAAATTAAAGCTCCTGCCACCTGTCCCTAGAGCCTCCCGATGTTTACCACTGCTGAAAAGTGCGCTCCCAAGAATTCTCTAGGGAGAGCAAACAAGGATGAAGGGCATTTAGAGGAGGCGTGAGCAGTGGCTAGAAGCACAAGACTGAAGTCCCAGGACTGGGGCTCCAGTCTCAGCTGAAAGACAGTTCCACAAGTAAACAGCTATGGATCCTCCCCACCGTCCTCCTTTAAGACTTGAGCTAACAACACAGGTTTGTTCCCTCCAAAGATGGAAAAGACCCATAAATTTGAGAACGGAATTTATATAACAAGATTAATAACTACCATTTATTGGGAAGCTACTACATGGCAAGCACAATACAGACATTACTAAGTCCTCGCTTAATCTGTTTACCTTTTTAATTCTGAGGGGAAAAACCCTTTAAGGAAAATGGTGTAGACCTACAATCCATCTGAAATCTTCATGGTCAGGTGTGTAGCAGAATTGAGAAATTTTCGTGTTTTAGAAAACAGGCAATAAAATGCACGTACAGCCCCAGACACTCTGGAGTAGCATCCCATAATTGATCTTCACTTTTCTTCAAGCAAAACATTTAAATATTTACACTAAACGGGGTCACTTCAATTCAGAACCCGTTTTTTGCTACAAAATGACCTTGAGCCAGAGTTATAAGGAAACAGTTTTCAGACCATTTTGGAGTTGGAAAATGTGGTTAAAGAATAGTGAACCTGGTATCTAGTTTACAGATGAACAAATTATTGCTCGGAGGTTAAATTACCAAAAGTTACTCAGCTACTTCAGTCAGGCTTTAGACTTAATAGACTTAAGATATTAGTCTAAATCAGTGGTGTTCAACTGCTAGAGCACAGACAGGTGCCAGTCCTTGAAAGAGTTAACCACCCTGATGTTGTATGAAGATTTAAGCTTGATAGAAGCCAGAACTGCGTGTTTACAAACACCTGCTTTTTTTCCATTATGTGCCCCCAGAGAGATGTTACAACTTGCAGGTGGCAGTATGCTCCTAGACTGATACACTCTTAAAAATTCAGTATAAAACAAGTTTGACTAAATCCTAAATTCCTACAGCCAAATCTTTCTGTGATAGAAATAATCAGCAATATCTGCTAAGTGTAAAATTTCCCCCCAGCTTCTTTGCTACTTAAAAACTAAGATGTAAAGAAAAATGGTTCTTCCTGTTTCCTTTCATTCGAGGTACGCTTAACTATTTTTTTAATGGCTCACAGGGGTTAAAAAGGGCTCAGAAAAACTGCAACTATCAAAATAATAATGTTGTCCAGCATTCAAGACACTGTGAACAGTTTTTCTCTTACCCCTTTATCATGGCCACCCATTCCCCATTTCTTTTTATAGAGAGGAAAATGAGAAAGAGAAGTCCAGACTCTTAAATCTCAACCCTACAAATTGTGTCCCCTGCCTTCAGACACTCAGATCCCTTGCCATGTTAATTTTCTTTGTAGTACTTATCTCTACCTGAAATATTGTATAATTGCTTTTAAAAAAACAAAACAAAAACCCTCTTCCACTAGAACGTAAGGTTCATAAAAGAAAGGTCTCATGTATCTTGTTCACTGCTGTTATCTCCAGCACATAGAACATTATCTGGCATGCAATTGGTGAAGAAGGGAGGGAGGGAAGGAGCTGATACAGTAGAATTGGGAAGGGAAGAAAGCAATTAGGAATTGTAGAGTGCCAGTTAGGGCTGGGACAGGTGAAAGGGCTGACATCTGATCAGCTGTCTGGGACCAGTCAAAGCCGATGTTCTATCCCACCCAGGTGGCCTCTAAACTATTGTAGAAACATGGAAGTCTTCAGACAAACCTGAGTTAGCATCCTGGAACCACCACTTAGGAGCTGTGTGACCCCACAGAAGTTAATTACTAATCTATATAATAGCAGTAATGATAGAACCATCATCTCTTTAGGGTTGTTGTCATGATTGACTAGGTGTGGTAAGTTATAAAATAACCACAGAATTTTGTGGCTCTTTTGATTAGGAGATGGGATCTTTCTTCATCTGGGCTCTTATTGCGACTTTTTCAACCAACAGGTAGCAAATGCGACTCAAGCAGAGGCTTGAAAAGTGCATGCACACTGAGCTTGGCGCTCTTCCAGTTGCCATGTGAAGAGTCCTGGGGCTACAGCCTGCTGGATCATGACTCACATATGGCCCAGTCTCTCCTTGACTCTTAAGGCTACCGTCTGCTAACCACTGAATTGTCCAGCCACAAGCCGAATGGTTTTAGCTGAGCAATCCCAGTAGAAATCAACCAAGCTGGCCCAGGCCAGAAGAACTCCCCAGCTGTCCTAGAGAACTGTGAACTCAATTACTGTTATTTTAAGTTACTATTATTTTATACATAACACCACATTGACTACCCTGAACATTTTTAAGTGTGCAGTTTAGTGCTGTTAAATATTCACATTGTCGTGCAACTAATCTCCAGAACTGAGTCACCCAGTTTTGGGGCTACTTACTCAATGAAAGCTAACTGATATACTAAAGCAGTGGTTCTCAAAGTGTGTACCAGGGTGCACTGGTGTGCTCTAGAAGATTTCCAGGTGTGCCCTATGGTATTCCAGAGAAATATGTGCCTGTTGGGGACCAAAAAACCAACAGGGTTTTGGAGTTTAGATTTTTGGGGGACAGAGGTGTGGGGAATTGGCTATAAGCTGACAGCCTGCCCAACCCCCCACCTAACTTTCCTGATTAGGTTGCAAAAGGCTGTTAAGCTGTGGTGCTGGATTGTTTACAATACCCCCCACCTAACTTGCCTGATTAGGTTGCAAAAGGCTGTTAAACTGTGGTGCTGGATTGTTTACACTACCCCCCATGTTCTCCAGAAAGACTGGAGGCAAGTTTCTTCTATCCTTTGTTTGGTGTAAAGTTAAGATGATATGTATGGTGGGGGTTTTCTGCACTCAACACAAGAGTAAAAAGAGAGGAATTCTTCAATGTATTGACGAGGAAATGAGTTTGCCTTTCAAATATATGCCCGAACATCAAAGAAATCGCTAGGACACATCAGGCTCATGTTTCTCATAAACACAAGAATGAAAAGCTTAACACATTTGCACCAAGATCTGCTGAATTTACTAAATCTTACAAGAATGTATCTATCTATCTATCTATCTATCTATATATATATAGAGAGAGAGATAACTGTTTTGTCATTTTATTTTTAACCCCTCTTTTTTACAAATTCTAAAAAGCATAACTCAAAAAATGTAACATAAAAATGTTTTTTAATGTCAGAATAAATTTAATTTTGTCATATTTATTTCATTTAATTACCATAAAAGTATGCTTGGACTTCATATTTTTTAATATTTGACTTAATTATTATAACATATTTCTCAGAAATTTGTATATAGTGCGCCATACAGTGCGCCTACAATTATTTGTAGAATTTTAAATGTGCCCCAACTTCAAAAAGTTTGAGAGCCACTACACTAAGGTAACAGACTTAAAAAAGCTTAGAACAGTGCATGACTAACACAGAACTCAATAAATGCTATTAATATTATTATTCATTTGCTTACTCTGACTCACAATATAATCTCCTAATCCCACTCACCTGCCAGATGAGTGTTTCAAAAATACTACTTTCATCATGATATAGTTCTGCTTTTAACCATTATCTCTTTTATTGTATTCCCACTCTTACTTTCTCAACTTAATACTTCTAGTTTACATTCTTCAATTCCAGCCAGGTTTGTTTCCTTATTCCACTCACCTCATGCTCAATCCTACCTACATACTTGGTTCATGCTGACTTTTTCCACTGACAAGCCTCCCTACTAATCTAAATCTAATACCTCTTCAAGGCCCTATCCCTCACAAAGCACTTTTCTTGTGTTTTCTGAAAACTTTTCACTCTAAAACATTTCTACTTCACTAAAATTTCCCAAAGTCAAAATGTCCTTAAGATGACTTGGGGCCCTAGCCGGTTGGCTCAGCGGTAGAGCGTCGGCCTGGCGTGCGGGAGACCCGGGTTTGATTCCCGGCCAGGGCACATAGGAGAAGCGCCCATTTGCTTCTCCACCCCCACCCCCACCCCTTTCTCTCTGTCTCTCTCTTCCTCTCCCGCAGCCAAGGCTCCATTGGAGCAAAGATGGCCCGGGCGCTGGGGATGGCTCCTTGGCCTCTGCCCCAGGCGCTAGAGTGGCTCTGGTCACGGCAGAGCATCGCCCCTGGTGGGCATGCCGGGTGGATTCTGGTCGGGCGCATGCAGGAGTCTGTCTGACTGTCTCTCCCCTTTTCCAGCTTCAGAACAACAACAACAAAAAGATGACTTGGCACTTCCATGGTTATCTTATTTTTGTATTAATACATCTGCTCTCCATTAGACTGTGATCAGTGTTTAGGGCAGGCATTTGCCACTTTGTGTCCATCACACAAAAGTGTGTTCAATTTTTAGCTGAATTTGGACAATCCTCTGCTTAACGTGTCTCTGTGATCCATCACCTTAATGGTAAGCAGCATGGTGGGGATAAGAAGAGAGTGAGCAGTCGCAGAGCTCCAGGGAAAAGCTACCTGGTCTCATCTCTCCAGGCAGAGGAGAACAAGAAGCTCCATATCCACGCATGCTGCAAATGGCTTCTCCAGTCTACCTGAATCATTACCAGCTAGAAGCAGTGGTCACTGGGACTTGGACGTGAGCTGCAAAGTATAGAATGGTGACAACAATTCCAGTGCCATGCGGACTTTTCCTGGATGTGGACTTTTCCTGGACTCCTGCTCCTTGTGACAGAGCCTACAGACTGAACTGTGGTTGGGTTGCATTTTTCAGGGATTTGACATGGTGATGGGGCCAACTTGGACTTGGTGAACATGTTAAGGACACTACTCTTTTATGGATTCTTGCTGTATTGGCCAAGAGTTTGCTTAAAGGCTTTTAATCACTGTAAAAAAAAAATAAATAAATAAAAGGCTAGATAAAGAAGATGGGGCACATATACACCATGGTATACTAGTCATCTAGAAGAAATGATGACATCGGATCACTTACAGCAGATTGGTGGAATCTTGATAACATTATGCGGAGTGAAATAAGCGAATCAGAAAAAAACAAGAACTGCAGGATTCGATACATTGGTGGGGCATAAAAGTGAGACTAAGAGACATGGACAGGAGTGCGGTGGTTACAGGGGGTGGGGGGAGGGAAGGAGGGAGGGGGAGGGGGAGGGGTACAAAGAGAGCTGGATAAAGGGTGATGGAGGGCGATCTCTCTTTGGGTGATGGGTATGCAACAGAACTGAATGACAAAATAACCTGGAAATGTTTTCTTTGAATATATGTACCCTGATTTATTGATGTCACCCCATTGAAATAAAAATTTATTTATAAAAAAAAAAAGAAGAGAGTGAGCTCTCAGTCAGACTGCCAGGGTCAAATACAGATTCTACCACACGATAGCTGTTAGACTTCAGGCAATTAGTTAACCACTTTGTGCCTGTTTCTTCATCTATAAAACAGGAAAAAGTACAGTAGCTTCCATATAAGGTTACTGGGAAGTTTAAATAATAAATGTAGAATGCTTTTTAAATAGTGCTTGGCACACAGCAATAGCTCAATAAACATTAGCTATTATTATGACACCCTTTATCTAAAAGGTAAAGATCTGGGTTTAAAACCTTTCAGCAGGTCTTCCACCCAGATGGGAGAATAAGCCTGACCAGGTGGCACAGTGGATAAAGTGTCAGCCTGGGACCCTGAGGACCCAAGTTCAAAACCCCAAGGTCGCTAGCTTGAGCACAGAGTTGCTGGCTTGAGGGTGGAATCATAGACATGACCCCATGGTCCTTGGCCTAAAGCCCAAGGCCTCTGGCTTGAGCCCTAAATCTCTACCTTGAGCAAGGGGTCAATGGCTCAGCTGGAGCTCCCCAACCCCGCCCTGGCCAAGGCAGTATGAGAAAGCAATCAATGAACAACTAAGGAGCCACAAACTATAATAAGTTGATGCTTCTCATCTCTCTCCCTTCCTGTCTCTCTTTCTCTCTAGCTATAAATTTTAAAAAACACACAAAAAAAATGGGAGAATAGGTCCTGAACTTGTACAATTAGGGATCTGACGGACCACAATTCTAAGTCCACAGCATGATGCGACTGCCTAAAAAGTCGATGAACAGTGATGTGCGGGGAGGGTGTGACAGGGAAAAGAACTTTTGTTGTATCTGAACATTTTATTTCTTAACAATACAAAACATGAAATAAATACAGCAATAACTTAATATATAGCTAATCCTGGAAATAGACACAAAATGGTTTGTTATAGTATTTTTAGTACTTTTCTATTTGTTTGCAATATTTTATAATTAAAATACATTTTTTAAAGTAAAAGCAATTTTATGTTAATTAGAAATACAACATCTAAGCTAAGGCTGCGTACTTTTATGTGACATTTCTTGCCAAGCACTATGACTTTCCCCACTGATGACATTGGAGCTACCTAAAGGTATAGAAAAAAACAAGAAACATAAGGTTCAGATGTGTAAAGAAAGATAAGCCACAGACCTGCCTAAGACCTTTTTCTCTTTTTGAGCATGGAAAACAAATTTTTTAAGTTATTCTGGACATAAATAAAATTTAACTTAAAAATAATACAATATCAATAAGAAAGGAATTTAAAGTCTAAAATAACCAAATCATACCTAAAGTACTATTCAATTTTGAACCACAGACTTTAGAGAGAGAGGGACCAAGTTGTTACATGACCTAGAAGAAGCAACAGATATTAAGTAGAAGAGCACAGAACATTTGTATATCAGTATTCTTAGAGAGAACAGGATAGGTCTCTTAAAACACTTCAAGTACTGTATTTCAAAACAAGGATTAGACTCTCTGGCTCCAGAGAGAGAACAAAGAGTGGATGTTCAGCTCACTTTAAGGTCACACTGCCTAAAAACCAGAACTATGTGGAGTGGAGTGGGCACTCTCCAGAGGTAGTGAATTACCTGTCACAGCAGGTATTCAGACTATACAACCTGGATTGTAAAGCAGCGACTATTATCTGTTTTATGTAACAGATCCCTGGAAGAATCTTATAATAGTGGATACCATTCTCCTCCCCCGCAAACACACAAATTTAAAATAACATAAATATTTGCAAATAACTTCAGGAAAGCTCCAAGTAAGAACTCCTAATCAAACATCTATTGAGCAAGGCACAACAGCTATGTATGTATGTATGCAAGTATGTATGTATGTATATAAGTATGTGTGTGTGTGTATTCACTCACTCATTCACTCACTCACTCACTCATTCATTCAGAGAGAGGAAAGGAGAGAGAGACAGGAACATCAAGCTGCTCCTGTATGTGCCCTGACTGGGGAATCCAGCTAGCAATCTCTGCTCTCTGGGAGGATTGCTCCAACCAACCTATCTGGCCAGCGCTGTTTGTTTGTTTTTTAGAGAGCAATTTAAAGCTGTATTTCTTTTAGGCATTCCTCAAAAGATTAATTCCTCTATCCCAGCCAAATGTGGAATTTTCACTTCTGTGAATTTCCTCATGGCATTTACTATATTATCTGCCACATTTACTTATGTTTATCTTGTTTGAAAAGCTAGATGATTCTTGAGGACAGGGCTACCTTTTGTTCATTAATTCAGTAAGGTACATCAAACAAGATTCCTATATTTCAAACAGCAAATCCAGAATCTTAAATCTGAAAGGGATTTGGGGAACTAATAACCACAATACCAGTCTATGGGACTGATATGCAGTACAATAGTGCTAGAGAAAATGCTTAAAGAAGGTTCACAGGTTACATGAAAAGGCATTTTGTGATGGCGTCTTCCTAAGTTTTCTATAATCAATTTTATAACGTTTTACTGACTAGACAAGATGGTGAGTTTTTTGAGTGTTTTGTCTATACATGCCAGCCTGCCATGCTGCACCCCTGTAAAGCCTGGCACAGAACAGGTGGTTCATAAATGACTGTTGAATGGTCAACAGAGGTGGCACTCACTGAAGCTAGACCTTGAAAAGTGAGACAGACTCTAAGTCGAGAAAAGGGAAAAACATTTTTTTTTCTGATGGAAAATTTAAGTGTTCCAAGGACACTAAACAAAGAACAGTATTTCACTGCGATGTTTCCATTAGAGAAAATAATTTAATGGAACCCTTTTGATGGAACCCTCTAACGCTGCTGAAGGTGTCTATTCGTTTGATAATTGCTTTAGAATAATTTTCTTGTTGCAATAAATACCTTTGTAAGCATTAATTTAACAAAGCGTACGAGAATGAGGCAGATGAAATATAAAAAAAAACCCTGGTCTGGCCTTCAAGAAGCCATAATGTAGTTAATTAACAGACATACAAATAACTAGTAAGAACTTGGGGTTGTAAATAAGCGTTTTAAAAAACCTGAGGAAGATAGGACTGTTCAGACTGCAGGGAAGTGCGGAGAGCTTCTGCAGGGGATGGCGTAACAGAAAACTGGAAGGATGAGTCAGGTTACATTCCAGAAAAGGGACCCAGAGTCAATATTTACATTGTTAATTGGGTGCAAATATTCTTCTCCAAGGTTGTCTCCCGCTTTAACTACCCGTATTAATCTGTTCTGTAAACCAAGGACTGGAAAATAGATCAACATCATTTTGAAGAATGAAACGTCAAGCAAAATGACCTGGAAGCCTACGTCTTAACCGAGTAGAAACATTTTAAGCAGCAAGATAACTTGAGGAAGGGTAGGGGCGAGAGGAGGCCTGAGCAAGAGCCCAAGCCCAGCGGGGCGCGACGCTGGGTTAAGTAAGGAGAGCGGGCCTGGCTGGACAAGTGGGACCACCTCACCGGGCGGGGTCTGCTCCCGAACTGACGGAGGGCGCCTGTGGCGTTAGGCACCCACTCGCCGCGCTGCGGCCCGATTTTGGACCCCACGGGCCAAGCCTGAAGAGCTGGCGCCGCGCGCAGCGTCTCAGCCCCGGCAGGGATGCAGGGATGTTCAACCCACCTGGTCCATCTTGGGTATCACCTTATGCCGACCTCCCATCCGGAAGCGCAGCAGGTTGTAAAACTCCTCGGGGTGCCCCAAGCACTTCACGAACTCCATGCTGACTGCAAGACGTCAAGCCTAGGTGTTCAAACTCCAGTGCTTAAGGACTTAAGGGTTGGCAGCGCGGCTGGATGGCAGGGCGGGAACGGAGGCCGACCAAGCGCGGCGACGCCACGCCCACTCCCCCGCCCATCTAACGGGCGTTCGGCTCTCGAGCCGCTTCCGGTGGGCCAGTGGTGGACTGACAAACGCTGAATGGCCAGAGCGATTCGCACCAGGAAGACACCAGCCAATCGACGACAGGATGAGTCTGGCGTGATGACTACATTCTAGAATCTAACTGTAGAGTGAGAAAGAGGCAGGCGAGCGAGATTGATACTCCTACTGGGGGCGGGCCTTCGTCTTCGGCCATCCCTTCGCGGGGCAAGGAACGCTGATTGGTCAGGAAGGCTCTCACTGGAAGACGCCAGCCAATCGGCGGCAGGATGTGTCTGGCGTGATAACTACATCCTAGAAGCTAACTGTAGAGTGAGAAAGAGGCAGGCGAGTGGGATTGGTGCTCCTGGCAGGGGGCGGGCTTTTGTTTTTCTCCGCCTACCCTTCGTCCGGGTTGGGGCGCGAACTCTGTACGCCGGTAGTTTAAGTTTAATTAAGTCGGACTCTGGTCTGGGCGTACTTTGAGAGGGCCGCCGAGACTAGCAGAGCGAGCAGGAGTCCGTCACGATTTTGTCAGTAAGCCCTCCGCTGTTGTTTTGTTTGCCCCTGCGGGCCGGATTAGCTCTTCCGTGAGGCGCTGCGGTCCGCGCCCGACTACCAAACGTTTAATCACGCTCTTTGTTGCCAACAGCGCACAAACACAGCAACAGCTTTGCCAACTCACCTGCGACAGAGACCCCGCACAGCACCCTTCACCTGCCTCCCCCGTGGAGCCCGAGGGAACACCTGGGATCCAGCGCAGCAGTGCAACTCGTTTGCTGGGCTTCACAACCCGCAAAGCGCTTTTACTTCTGAGTGATGTCAATAGCTTCTCTAGAGTTTTGGCTACCCTCTTCAAAGTGTGTATTTTAGACCCACTTAGTCCCAAAAAAGGATTTGCAGCGTTCCCACGACCTTTATACAAAGGTGATGTGGACACTTAACATCTGTTCTAGATTTCTCACAAGCCCTAGAAACTATACTTGCCACCTACGCCCCCCCCCCTCCAGTTTTTTGAACACCGCAACCAGAATCGTTTTAAAATTTGTCTGATCAAATCACTGGCTAAAACACTGCAACGTCCCTGCGTTTCACTCAGTAAAGCCAAAGCCCCTACAAGGGTCTACAAAACTCTCCGTGATTAGCGCTCCACCTGCATTACCTCTCTGACATCCAACTTTTACTTCCCTCCTCTCTCTGGCCTTAGGGCCTTTGATGTCCAGCTGTTTACTTTCCTTGAAATATTTTTCCCTCCGGGTATCCCATTAGCTAACTCCTACACCTCCTTTAAGTCTGCTGAAATCTCACCTCATTTAGGCCCACCCTGATCATCCTACTCTAATTTTTTCCCATAATATTTATCACATTCTAAAATAATACATAATTTACTTGTGATGTTTAGTGGCTGTTTTACCTTGGTAGAATGCAAGCTCCATGATGACAGGTCCTTGTTTTATTTTTTAACTTAATTCCAAGAATCTAGAATCACGCTTAGCTCATAATAGGTGCACAATGAATACTTACTGAATCTAGCTGTGTCTAGGACAGGGGTCGGGAACCTTTTTGGCTGAGAGAGCCATGAATGCTGCATATTTTAAAATATAACTCCGTGAGAGCCATACAACAACCCGTGTACGTTTGCATTATCCAATAAAAATGTGTTGTCCCGGAGGACAGCTGTGATTGGCTCCAGCCACTCGCAACCATGAACATGAGCAGTAGGAAATGAACGGATTGTAATACATGAGAATGTTTTATATTTTTAACATTATTTTTTTTTATTAAAGATCTGTCTGTGAGCCAGATGCAGCCATCAAAAGAGCCACATCTGGCTTGCAAGCCATAGGTTCCCGACCCCTGGAATAGGACACCTCCTCTTTGACATCCCCCAAACTGTACAGATTTAGCATATCCACAACTGAAATCTTTCTCCCATTGAATCTGCTTCTCCTGTGACTGGCATTAACAGTCTCCCAGTCACCAATTTAAAAATCTAGACATCATCGCTAACTCCTCTCTCTCCCTACACCACTTTGAAATCATTCATCAAAATCTATGGAGTCCAAGAAACAAATGTCTCTAGTCTTAATCTCTTCTCTCTGCTCCATCTTGGTGTAAGCCCCATCTTCCCTCCTGAACTATTTTGGGGATGGCTTCCCATCTCCTTCCATCGTCCCCATGTGGCAACTAGAGTAATTTATCTAAAACATATACTTGATTATGTTACTCTCTTGCTGACAACCCTTCCATTTTAAATTGCTGAAATGCCTTTCAAGATAAAATCAAGGATTCTGGCAGAGTAAAAACTCCCTCATCATTTGGCACGAACATGCCCTATTTTGGGTTTTAGCCTCCTATCCAGTCAGTTTGCTACTTTCAAACCCTGATCCTGCCCTGTCAGCACTTACATTTTCCAAAGAGGCCGATGTACTTTACACCCCAGGTCATGGCCCAAGTAATTCACCTGCCTGGAACTGCCCTTCCTTGCTCTTCACCTGGTTACTGCGCGCTTTCATTATAGCTCAGGCACAATCTCCTGCTTCAGGAATATTCATCTAAAGCTCACTGGCCTCTCCTTTATCTGTTCTTTAGATTGAACAAACTTCCACTCAACAATAACAATGTGGCAGGCCCTGGAAATAAAGACCAGTAAAATGATGTTCTACCCCAGAAAGGTTCCAGTCCAGAGGAAGACAGAGACACAGCTGGAGCCTAATTCAGCACATGCAGTCTGAACTCAGTGCCAGCTGAAGACGGCACGTACAAATGGACAATGATCAGACCACTACAGTACAGCATTCTGACCCACAACCTCTGCAGCAATTGGCTTGGGATGCTCAGGATCTGATCAAGGACTTCTCTATTTTTTGTCCCCACTTCCCACACAGGACCAACCACAGAAAGGCAAATATGCTCCCCAAACCAATCACACAAGACACCCTACTAGTTAGCCTGCTTTCAGCTTCCCCATGCTGACCTCCTCCAATCCAAGCACTCCTGCTGACTTTCCACTGTAAAGCTTTCCCACTTTCCTGCCTGCCTCAGTCTGCCAAATGCGTGTGATGTTGGTTGATGCCCTCGCTGTGCAGCAAGCTTGATGAAAGAGCAACACTTGTTCGTTCTATTCTAAGTGGTCTTTATTTCCACAAACCTCAGTATTTCGATCATATCCAGTAGTTCCTCTCTTCCTAAACTTTCTGTATTTTTTTTTATTTATTCATTTTAGAGAGGTGAGGGAGAGACAGAGAGAGAGAGAGAGAGAGAGGAGACAGAGAGAGAGAAGGGGGGAGGAGCTGGAAGCATCAACTCCCATATGTGCCTTGACCAGGCAAGCCCAGGGTTTCGAACCGGCGACCTCAGCATTTCCAGGTCGATGTTTTATCCACTGTGCCACCACAGGTCAGGCACTTTCTGTATTCTAATTATCTCATGACTCTTTACCTCATCATGAACCCCTCAATGTCAGAGACCAAATCTAAACGAACACCTGGTATGAACAAGCCTCTACTACTTTTTGCCAAGGCCACTAAAACCTAACATTAAATTCCAAGTTGTTCACCATGTCACTTATCTGGAAACTCGAGAGATAAATAAATCTCTCCCTTGGAATGTGCTGAGTACACATATCGTACCTCTCTTCACTTTTAAGAGAAACCTGGACTTGCCCTCTCTATATTCCTCACCTATAGTTCTGTTGAGCAAAAACCTCTCCTATCAACCAGGCACATGAACAAGAGTAATTCCCACCATTCAATTCCCCACCCCTGCTGCCTCTGTACCACCATTACCTTTTCTCTCATTCGCTCCACTTATGCTAGCCCTTTCCTTCCTCCTTTCAGAACTTGGAAATTTCTGCTGAGAGCTGCCTGCCATGACAAGTTAAATCTTAAAAAGGGGCACAGTAGCCTGACCAGGCAGTGGAGCAGTGAATAGAGTGTCGAACTGGGATGCAGAGGACTCAGGTTTGAAACCCCCAGGTCACCAGCTTGAGTGCGGGTTCACCCAGCTTGAGCACAGGGTTGATGGCTTGACGTGGGATCATAGACATGACCCCATAGTTGCTGGCTTGAGCAAGGGGTCACTTGCTCTGCTGTAGCCCCGCAATCAAGGCACATATGAGAAAGCAATCAATGAACTAAGGTGTTGCAATGAAGAATTGATGCTTCTCATCTCTCTCCCTTCCTGTCTGTCCTTCTGTCACACACACAAAGGGGCATGGTAGATGTGGTTTCTGCTGTGCATGTTTCTACCTCCCCATTTCTTCCATTCAGAGCCCTATTGTGATGGTGCCAATAACCCGTACAACTCCACTGATGGCAACTTTGTGGGACATACCCCTAATGATGTCATCCAGGACTTGACCAACACCTATGGTGTAGTTGTTCATGCCAACAGTTAGAGGGCTACAATTAAGTATGTGTCTTTGTTTGTTTTTTTTATTTATTCATTTTTAGAGAGGAGAGAGAGACAGAGAGGGAGAAAGAGGAGAGAAAGACAGAGGGAGAGAAGGGAGGAGGAGCAGGAAGCATCAACTTCCATATGTGCATTGACCAGGCAAGCCCAGGGTTTCGAACCGGCAACCTCAGCATTTCCAGGTCGATGCTTTATCCACTGCGCCACCACAGGTCAGGCCTGTTTTTTGTTTTTTTTCTTTTACAGAGACAGAGAGAGAGATAGACAGGGACAGATAGGAACGAAGAGATGAGAAGCATCAATCATTAGTTTTTCGTTGTGCGTTGCAACACCTTAGTTGTTCATTGATTGCTTTCTCATATGTGCCTTGACCGTGGGCCTTCACCAGACTGAGTAACCCCTTGCTTGAGCCAGCGACCTTGGGCTCAAGCTGGTGAGCTTTTTGCTCAAACCAGATGAACCCGAGCTCAAGCTGGCGACCTTGGGGTCTCGAACCTGGGTCTTCCACATCCCAGTCCGACGCTTTACCCACTGTGCCACCGCCTGGTCAGGCCTTTGTTTGTTTTTTTTCACAGAAACAGAGAGTGAGTCAGAGAGGGATAGACAGGGACAGACAGACAGGAACGGAGAGAGATGAGAAACATCAATCATCAGTTTTTCGTTGCGAGACCTTAGGTGTTCATTGATTGCTTTCTCATATGTGCCTTGACCGTGGGCCTTCAGTAGACCAAGTAACCCTTTGCTCGAGCCAGCGACCTTAGGTCCAAGCTGGTGAGCTTTGCTCAAACCAGATGAGCCCTCGCTCAAACTGGCGACCTTGGGGTCTCGAACCTGGGCCCTTGGCATCTCAGTCCAACGTTCTATCCACTGTGCCACCGCCTGGTCAGGCGTGTGCCCTTGTTTTTGTTGTTGTTTTTGTTTTCAGAGAGACAAGAAGGAAGAGGGGTGAAGAAAGAGATGAGAAGCATTAGCTCAAGTAGTTGGTTGCTTTGACTTTAGTTGTTTATCCTTGGCCCTTGTTTAACCATGTGACCTCAAGCAAGTTCCTCAGCCTGTCTAGACTTCAGTTTCCTCACCTATAAAACAAAGCCAGTCAGAGTGAATACCTACCTCCATGGGATTGCAGATTACATGGCGAGAGTAGGCTAAGTGCTTTACATAGTAAGGAATCAGTATATATACACTATTATACAGGTTATAGGTCTGCCATAAAGTGGCTTTGCCCACTGTTAACAACTCTCAATTTCATAAGACAGCTGAGAGAAAAGGAAAACCAGAAATATCGGCCACTGTTTTGAATTTCACTCACACAAATCACTATCTTCTATGTACCAGAGGCTGAAGCAACAGAAGTGAAATCCATCTCGGCTTCACCAGATCTCCTGCCAAGGCAAGTGCCCCGAGGAGCAGAAGAGCTGGTGTGAGCTCCCTAATCCCCCCTTCCTTTTAAGTGGACCCATCAGGCCTACTCAGTGAGTCCAAGCAGCCAGCCTCACAAAGCACTCAGTAATTTACATTGCTAGCACCATCCTGCCAAATAAAGATGACAACAGAAAATGACAAAGAGCTTTATTTGCATATCCTACTTTCTTCCAGCTGTTGTTACAAGTTTACACTGTGGCTCTACCAACCTTGATCCCTGCACTGTCCCACATAGCAAGGGTCACAAATATATCACCTTGGGAGGAAACAAGTAGCTGTTTCCTAAAGCCCACTGGGCACACCTCCTCCCCAACCCTTTCCCTGACTGGCTGTCTCCATCCCACGGAAAAGGACCCAGGCAGGAGGCTGAATCTGGGCAGGACCCTCACACGACTCCATCCTCACCCCTGGATCCCTCCAGGGAAATGAAAAAAGACAATTCCGTCTTCCTGTTCTCAAAGGGAGGGCCTTAAAACCAACCAATGTTTCAAAACCCAAATCAAACCAAACAGCTATTTCCACACTTATATTTTCATTACCCCACTGTTGTTCCAGGAGGCTTTTCCCTTAATTGTCATCATAACTTTTCTCATCTTTCACAATAACAGAACTAGATAGAAGATTTAACCAACACCTGGGGGGGGGGGATCTAACCCTGTGAAAACTCTGCCTTAGACATAACTTCAGTGAGATGGGTATGAGCAGGACTGGCATCCTCCTGCCTCACCCTCCCCTCTAATGACACCTGCAATCTCAAACCCTGCCCACACCCCCTTTCTCGACACCCTGGCATCACGCTCCCTTAAGGGCAAGGTCTGTAAAGAGGGGCCTGAGTGCCTTAGGAAAGCTGGACTGGCTCTGGCTTGTCGGGTGGCAGCCTGGGCTGGCACTGTGGGCACCACCACGTGAGCCTCTGGAAGCCACCTGGAGGCCCAAAGGCCTCCTTCATGACCTGGTGCCCAGCAGGGCACTGCTCCTTCTGGTAGATCTGCATGTGCTTCTGTCTGCCCTGGAACTTTCCCTGAAGCCAGTCTGCACTGAACTCCACCACGCGATCCACCAGGGTCTCAAGTTGCCGAGGACTGAGCAGTGACCCGAGAGTGAGCGGATGGATCCCAGCTTCATACAAAGCTTCGTTCTTAATGATGTTCCCTGGAAGAAAGCAGGGAGAGGACGAGGGATGAACACAGGACACATCTGCAGTGAAACCAGTGCATGAAGTTAATAAAGAAAACTCAAGCTCCTATGATGGCACAAGGGAGAAGCTCAGAAGACCTGGGGCCAGCTCTGCCATGTACAAGGACTCTCGGGGTGAGTGCCCCCATCCCCGAGTCAGTTTCCCTGTCTATAAAATGGGTTTGGTGATGCTTACTTTAAGGGTTGTTGTGAAGATGAAAGGAGATAAAAACTCACGCACGGCTCATGTTATATATAGCAGAGGGGTCCTCAAAATAGGCTCTGGACCCTGACTACCTGGGTTTAACTCCTGCTCATCCATCCACATCCTAGTGATATGACTGCAAATTCCTCAGCTTCTTTAGGCTTCAGTTTCCTCATCGGTAAATGGGGATGTTACCTGGTTTCTGTGAGCAGTGAGTGAGAATTCATACACACACACACACACACACACACACACAAATGCTGAGCACAGTGGCTGGTACGTAGAGTACTCAATAAGTATCAGCTGTATTATTGTTTAAATGTTAAGCATAATGCCTAAAATACAGAAAGTGCTAGGAGATATTATTTTATTATTTTTCTACTCCTGCCGCATTCCCTGTAAAGCCAGCCTTGCTCCT
This sequence comes from Saccopteryx bilineata, assembly GCF_036850765.1. Taxonomy (NCBI): domain Eukaryota; kingdom Metazoa; phylum Chordata; class Mammalia; order Chiroptera; family Emballonuridae; genus Saccopteryx; species Saccopteryx bilineata. The sequence goes on along the minus strand of NC_089490.1, from coordinate 162,531,395 downwards.
TCCTTGCAATATCAATAATTCTCTTCAAAATGTTCCAGCAATGGAGTTGCTATAATCTCTACTAGGCATTTATTTCAGACTCTCTCAAGGTATGGTGAACTGAGTCCATTCTTGCTGGGCCGTTAGTAGTAATCTCCTTCAGCAGCGAAGGTCGGGCTTGGTAGAAGGCAAGCGTTCAGCACGTGTGGAGTAAACGGGTGAATGAAATTACTGCCCTTTCCAGGGGCTTCATCATCCTACTCATGGCTATACACATAATTTCTAAAATTCACTGACACACTGCCTGGATTCCTATCTCAGGCTGTACCACTTACTAGCAATATGTCCTTTGCTTTCATTTCTTCATCTGAACAAAGGGAAAACTAGTAAATTACTATCCTACAGAATAGCAATAAGGATGAAACCCCATGCCTGGCATGTTAGAGTCACCTGAAAATTTTTGGCTGTTGTTACTATTGTTCATAATAATGTTTTGTTAGTAGGGCATTAGCTCTTGCTATATATACTCTAAAGGTCACTTCTGAAAAACCCTTTGCTCTTCAAGGAGTAGGGACTCCCATGGTCCTAACACAAACATGCAAGGCCACTGTCTGGTGAACCACTGGGCCTCATCCTCTCCCCCACCATGAGGTGAGCTCTGCCTGCAGCAGACAAAACGATGCCTTTGATATGGAGGTCACTCTGCCACCACCAGCTCGCCCTATTGCCTCAGCAGTCAATCACAGGGGCACATGCTGCCCCACTGTGGGAAATAATAAATGCTATGTTCTTATAGTCCAGCTAAGTTAACCTCCTAGTTTTCATAATTTTATTTATTTATTTATTCATTTTAGATGGGGGGAGGGAGTGGGGGAGAAGCAGGAAGCATCAACTCCCATATGTGCCTTGACAGGGCAAGCCCAGGGTTTTGAACCAGCAACCTCAGCATTCCAGGTCGACGCTTTATCCACTGCGCCACCACAGGTCAGGCTAACCTCCTAGTTTTCAAACTGCTCAGCTCTTCTCAATACTCACAGGTCCACTGCTCAGGAAACCTAACAGTGAAGGAACCTGCTTCCTCACTCATGTCTTGTAAGATCCTAATGTAGACCTGAGACATGTCTGCTCTGACCAGCAGGCAGCCCCATCTGCCGGAGAGCAGCCTCCATTAATAATGCACCAATCTGCCTGACCAGGCGGTGGCACAGTGGATAGAGCGTCAGACTGGGATGCAGAAGGACCCAGGTTCGAGACCTCAAGGTCGCCAGCTTGAGCGCAGACTCAACTGGTTTGAGCAAAAGCTCACCAGCTTGGACCCAAGGTTGCTGGCTCGAGCAAGGGGTTACTCCATCTGCTGAAGGCCCCCGGTCAAGGCACATATGAGAAAGCAATCAATGAACTAAGGTGTCGCAACAAAACTGATGATTGATGCTTCTCATCTCTCTCCATTCCTGTCTGTCCCTATCTATCCCTCTCTCTCTGACTCTTTATCTGTCTCTGTAGAAAAACAAAACCAGCCCTGGCCAGTTGGCTCAGCGGTAGAGCGTCGGCCTAGCGTGCAGAGGACCCAGGTTCGATTCCCGGCCAGGGCACACAGGAGAAGCGCCCATTTGCTTCTCCACCCCTCCGCCGCGCTTTCCTCTCTGTCTCTCTCTTCCCCTCCCACAGCCAAGGCTCCATTGGAGCAAAGATGGCCCGGGCGCTGGGGATGGCTCTGTGGCCTCTGCCTCAGGCGCTAGAGTGGCTCTGGTCGCAACATGGCGACGCCCAGGATGGGCAGAGCATCGCCCCCTGGTGGGCAGAGCGTCGCCCCTGGTGGGCGTGCCGGGTGGATCCCGGTCGGGCGCATGTGGGAGTCTGTCTGACTGTCTCTCCCTGTTTCCAGCTTCAGAAAAAAAAAAAAAAAACAAACAAAAACAAAAACAAAACAAAACCAAAACAAAACAATGCACCAATCTGCATTAGCAAACTGCATGGCTTTGATTCCTAACAGACACCTATCAAGCAGCCCCTGTGTCCCAGGCACAGTGCTAGGCAGTGGAGGATTCAAGGATAGATGAGACATAACTTTACCCTTTGGGGGGTTATATGCTAATGTGGCTGTCAGGAAGACTACAACTGATAACAGAATCTGGATATAAATTCTGAAGCCAGGAAAGAAGTTAGAAACTGCCTAATCTAACCGCCTCTGTTCATAAACGAAGGAAGTGGAGCTGAAGAGAGTAAGTGATCATCTGAAGCCCAGCAGTACTCACACTTGAGGTAGCTCTCAGGTCTGTGCTACCAGACCAGGGACTTTTCTATGAAATAACTCTGTGGGGATTATCCCGTTCCCATCAGTCATACCTAAGCCTGAGAAGTATCTTTGGTCCAACAGTGTATAGCAGACAGGCTGCTCCCGGCCCAGAGCTTCGAAGGCTTGTCCTCGGTGAAACTTTTCAGACAGGATGTCAGAAGTGGGTTTGAGCACTGGGGAAGAACCCCAAGACATCTGACAATTATAAAACACCAGGAAGCTGCCATCACCAAAGTTCAGGACCAACCTGGGAAGAAGGAAAAGGTAGTGAGCACACAGAGTGACCACAGGATTGTTAGGTCACTGGTCTGTACATTCCTACTCCACTATCTGGGTGAGCATGGGGAAGCTAAGGTCCCGAAAAAACAAAGGGATGGCTCTGCCAGAATAATAATAATTTCAGGGCTAAGCAGAGTAATTAAAAGAAAACATATGGCCCTTCGATTTTTGATCATAACAATACATGGACATACAGAAAAATCTCAAGTTCAGGAGCTGTGGTAACCTGCACAAAAAGAGGGCTTATTAGAAAGGAAGACACAGATGCTAATGAGGCACCACTCCCAGTTTCAGCAAGATTTACTGAGAAAGACACACCCAGACATACTCCCACAGGCTTCCTGAACTGTTGGAGACTGCAGGCTGACAGGGTCCTTGCAGATTAGATTTTTGGGGGACAGAGGTGTGGGGGACTGGCAGTAAGCTGACAATCTGTCCAACCCCCCACCTTACTTCCTTGATTAAGTTGCTAAAGGCTGACCCTGGCCAGTTGGCTCAGCGGTAGATCGTTGACCCAGTGTATAGAAGTCCCGGGTTCGATTCCGGTCAGACACACAGGAGAAGCGCCCATCTGCTTCTCCACCCCTCCCCCTCTCCTTCCTCTCTCTCTCTTCTCCTCCTGCAGCCAAGGCTCCATTGGAGCAAAACTGGCCCCAGGCGCTGAGGATGGCCCCAAGGCCTCTGCCTCAGGCACTAGAATGGCTCTGGTTGCAGGGAGCAACGCCCCAGATGGGCAGAGCATCGCCCCCTGGTGGGCATGCCAGGTGAATCCCAGTCGGGCATATGCAGGAGTCCATCTCTCTGCCTCCCCGCTTCTCACTTCAGAAAAATACAAAACAAATTGCTAAACACTAAGCTCTTCTCCATATCTCCACGTTAGCTGTGATGCTGGATTGTTTCTACTGTCCTATCCCCCATGTCCCTGGGAGAGAGAGGAGGCAGTTTTTTTTTTACCTTTTGTTTTGTGAAGTTAACATGTTATGCAGGGTGGAGAGTTTTCTGTACTGGGGAGAATTCTTGGGTTGCCTCTGCAACTGTGACTTTGTTTCAAAGATCCCTTAGATTTGCTAATGACTTGACTCTGCCCTATAAATAAAGCAGTTTGGGGCGTAGACTCGCTCTTGCCAGCTAAAGGCGGTGCAGAGGCTCTCCGATGCCATCCTTTTTCTCTGAGTTTATTTCTTCATTCCACACCCTTCTCACTCAGGACCTGGACAATTACTAGCTATGCTGGGACGTGGCACTGAACCCCAAGAACACAGGGAAAATCTTACGAATTCTGATTTAAAAAATAATGGGTTACTCTGTAAGAGAAGATAATGAGGCTGGAATTGGACTCCATATTGGAAGGAAGATGCAATTCGTGCATCTGACCACAATGACATTCTTATGCGAAAGCAAGAGGGTGAATTTATACAGAGGAACAGGAACTCGAAAACCATCTCTGCATAATATGACGTGAATACTCAAATCAGCAAGGATTGCGAGCTAGGGGAAGACGAAAAGGACAAGACAGAATGAGCAGCACTGGATTTTGTATGTTTACTGTGAGATCTAAAATGGATTAATTATGAAAGCGCAACTGAAAACTACAACACAAGTGTTAAGAAGAATTCTTAAAGCAAACGATACCTATTTTAATGTTTTTAATTTAATTAGTTTTGTGGGCTTTTTGTTAACAAAACCATTTAGTCCACATTTTATACAGAATAATCTGAAATATGCGTCACGACTTGACAAGTTACCCAGGGTTTTACAGACAGTGTGTCCATCTCAACACCGTGGGGATGAGGATCCACACAAACCCAGGCAGGAGCTGTGAGGGAGGAAGGGGGCACAGCAGCAGTGTATTTCAACCCTTTTTTATTTTTCTTTCATTTTTAAAAGAATTTCTATTTCTTGATTTCAGTGAGAGAGGAAAGGGAGAGGGAGAGATAGGAACACTGAGCTGTTCTTGCATGTACCCCTAAGTGGCAACCTCTGCGCTTCCAGATGATGCTCTAACCAACCAAGCTACCTGGTGAGGGCTCAACCCTTTCCTAAAGAAAAGGCAGTAGAGCAACGGGAGTCACTGAGAACCTGCACAGAGGGGGCTTCTAAAACACACTGTACTGTGAGCTCTTAGGGACGGGACAGGCAGGATGAGGACCCTGATACATGAAGGGATACTTCCTTGTGTCAGGGGAGGAGGAGGGAGGCTTATTATGTTTAATGCTCTCAGCCCCTGGGCCTGATATTTAAAGGATACCATGTCCAAAGTTAAATCATTTCCTTGCTCAGAAAAAGGTGCCAGTATATCCCGGGGACCAGACCATGTAGACATCGTGCTGGTCATTCCCAAGTCCTGATTCTATAGCCCACAACATGTGAAAATAAAGAGATAAGAAGTTCAGAAGGTAGCAGCTAAACAGCTTAGTTCATGGTAATAAGCACTTATAAAGCCAAAGGACTGGGAGGACAATGTATCAGACAGTGCTCTACATGACCTGCTGAAAAGACCAAGAGGGGGAGCCCAGAGCATCCTGTTTGAGGAGCAACATGTACAGAAAATCTCAAAGGAGGTATTACAGTAATGGGGATGAGAACACTCCCAGATCTTAATTCTTATGGGATAATTTTAAAAAGTAAAAATCAAACACTGGGTGCCAGTAACAACAAATGCCACGGCCTTTATGGTTACCTGGAAGCATAAAAAAAATGCCCAAAGCATGTCCAGCTAACCAACAGGTCTTGCTAGGAAGTGTCTGTGCACAGTGGAGAGGGGCCCCCGGGCTTGGTACAGCCAACAATTGAACAGGATCCCTATGGAGACAGGAGGTGCAGAGTCCTGGTTCATTGGCCTCGTGAGGGCTGGGCGGAGTAGAACCAAAGCTCCAACGTGCCTGCAGATTCTCTGCACTCAGCTCTGACCCAGGGAAAGAGGAGCCAGATTCTAACACACACCACATGCTTTAGTCCTGGTCACCCCGCAGTTGACGAGCAACTCATACCAGGCAGGGGAAAGGAGCTGGTTAGGGGAAAAGGGTTCACCTGTCATCTTAATTTATATTTTAACCTCAAACTTATTATTAGTGCCTCAGATACAATTTAATCCTATGTCTTTAAAAGCCCCCTGAAACAAAAGTATACTTTTTTTAAGCTCTCCAACTTCTAGTAGTTAGTTTCCCCCCATCTCCAGTTTTACCCGGACTTAGAGTTCACAAACTGCACCAGGCCAGCGGTGCTCATGGACGTGGGCCTCTGTAGAGGGCAGCCTAGGGCTCAGCTCCAGGGGAAGTGTGCCAGTTCACCTGATGCTCGTGACACCCCAGCCGGACTGTGCAGTGACTCATCTCTGCCATGCCACAGTACTGGCAGCACCCCACTGTGAGCATCTCCCTTTGGTCCCTGCATCTCTGCCATGCCACAGTACTGGCAGCACCCCACTGTGAGCATCTCCCTCTGGTCCCTGCATCTCTGCCATGCCATAGCACTGGCAGCACCCCACTGTGAGCATCTCCCTCTGGTCCCTGCCCTGCTCTGAGAATACTGGACACAGTCTTGTACAGCTGAGCGACCAGCAGAAACACGGGGTCAGGAAGCAGGTGTTTCAGAGCAAACTCTCGCTGACCCGTCTTCTGTGGGTCAATCTTCCTTAGTACTGTATGGCCACGGCCTGGGACAACCCATCCTGAGTTTAGTGTGTGCCATAGTCTCGTAACTTCTCATCGGACACACCTTTGCCAACTCCTTTCTGTAGTTGTGCCAGCCAAACAAGCTCTTCCTGATTTGCCAGTCCATGTCAGATTTCTGCCAATCTATTCATGGCTGCTGCCAAGGATAGGTAGGGGTATGCCTACCAACCAGCTGGCATGGGCACTTACGATGCCACCTTCATGGTCACTATGGACGGTGAGGTACAAGCACATGAGCTCGGTAAATCGAGCATCGCTATAGCCTAATATGCTGGTGAAATTGGGGAACCAGTCCAGTTTAGAGTCAATGGCCCCAGTACTGCTGCCCTCCCAGTACAGATTCTGGTAGACCTTTGTGGCAACACAAGGTAGCTTTGTGATCAGATCTCTACAGTCTTCATAAATCAACTCCCAAGTAAATCAACTTGGTTCTATTGATACCCTCTGCAAATGCTCAGGCAAAGTAACTTTCCCTGTTGAGAGCTGTGATGGCTGCACTGAGCTGAGACATAGGGTGGAGACTGGCGGGAAAGGTGTCCAAAATGGTGACCACATGAAAGACACAGCCACCCTCTTTGCTCGCTCTTTTGAGAGCCAAGATACCTGTTCCTCTGTTGGGATTTGCCCAGTTACCAGCAGCCAGAGTAAGCCTTCTGGCAGGTGTTCTTCCCCACCCTTATCCTTGGGGAGCAGTTTCTGGCATTCAGGAATACTGTAGCCTCGGAAATGGACGCCCTCATCAGGATCAAGAACTGGTGTTTCATATACCCATCCCTTCATGCCCCTCAGGGCCACCACCATCCATCATGCCCACAGGGACCTGGCCCGCCACTGTCTTGCCATGTTGTTGCCTGAAGGTCTCAATGCTGGCCTGCTCCTTAGGAACTGGGTCAGCCAAGATACAGCTTTCAAATTCGTGAAGGAAGCACTAGCGTGCTGGGCAGCAGGAACAAGACAGGATGCATTCTTGCCCCAATGAACCAGTGGTTGTGGTGAGGAAAGACGTGGAGATGGGTGGACAAGGTTCTGAATTAGTTTAATTATATATAATTACATAATTAAGCATCTGGAACTAAAATTCTAAACTATCTCAGCAAATGCAGGCAACAGGGTGGATGTGACAGGAAGCAGTAGTGAAGCAGAAATACTGTCAGGGTCTCATCTCAGAGGAGTGAAGGACAGTGACCAAAACACCCATCTCAATAATAAGGGAGAAGTGTTATTCATTTATGTTATTAAAAACTTGATCTTCAACTGTCAAATGTAATTGAAAAATAAATTTAAAACAATTTTTAATTTGATGGTTATTAACTCCTAAAACAATACAGGTATACTATAAAGATAAAAGTATTACCAAAAGAATGAAGATAAATAACAATACTTCCAAATTAGCACAAAAAAAAAGCAGAAAAGAAATAAGTCCAACAAAAAGAAACAAGGTATAATAAAATGGCAAATGAAAGAAAATCCAAGTACTAGTTATTCAAAACAGTTTCAGTTTGAGTTTTAAAGAGATATAAAAATGCCCTGGCCAACTGCCTCAGTGGTAGAGCATAGGCCCAGCATGTGGAAGTCCTGGGTTCAATTCCTGGTCAGAGCACACAGAAGTGGCCATCTGCTTCTCTACCCTTTCCCTCTCCTTCCTCTCTGTCTCTCTCTTCCCTTCCTGCAGCAAAGGCTCCATTGGAACAAAGTTGGCCCAGGTGCTGAGGTTGGCTCCATGGCCTCCACCTCAGGTGCTAGAATGGCTCTGGTTGCAACAGAGCAACACCCCGGATGGGCAGAGCATCACCCCCTAGTGGGCATGCTGGGTGGATCCCAGTCAGGCGCATGCGGGAGTCTGACTGCCTCCTTGCTTCTAACTTCGGAAAAATACCCCCAAAAAAGAAAAGATACAAAAAATCCTGCTTCACAGTATATAAGAAACATCTAAAATAAGTGAAAAAACATAAAACATACCTACAACTAAGTAAGAAAAGCCCAAGGGGTGGGCTGACCACACAGAGTGGCACTATTAACATCAAGAAAGTCATAATTCAAAACCAAAGGCAAAGAGAGGGTATGCTATTTAATTATGAAGATGTAAAGAATCTATGACAGTCAGGGACCCTGATGCCTGGGACCACAGGGCAGCAAAACACGCAATCAAAAATGCTTACAAAGAAAAGACGAGAAACTTTCTAAAACCACAACTACCCTGGGGGACTTAATGCTTCTCTTCTCAAGTTTGGCACATTAAGTGAACAAAAAACAAGCAAGGACAGAGAATCTGAGTTATCAAAGCCATAACCTGTTCTTAACTTTTACAGAATGTTTTACTTTGAATGAACATACTATCTACATTTATGTAAATACAGTGTAAAGCAAAGAGCAATTATGTGTTTAATTACAAATCTCAATGCCAAAAGTAGAAAAAGTACAGACTTTGATCCTAACACTGATCATAACCAATAAAAAATTACAACAAAACAAGACGATGACTCCAAACACTCAACCATTTGGAAAATTACAAAACTCTCTTAGATAAACAGTGTATAAAACTAACATTATTTAATTGAAAGCCCAACAATGTAGATAAAATTCTGGAAAGCCTAACTAAGGAAAAAAGGGGTAAAGATACAAAGTAACATAAAAAACATGAAAAATTAGAAGGAAGACATAATAGACAAGACTTTAAAAGTAAGACAGTGACAGGTGTTAACTCCATGACAAATGTAAAAACCTGGGAGCCTTGCTAGTGGGAGAACATTTCAATCCCCTATGGAGACTGACTAGTTCAGGAAGCAGCCCAGGAGCCAGCTGCAGACAGTGAGGTTTGCTGGGGGCTTTTGAGGAAGCTCCCCTTGCTCAAATGAATGTTTAGAAATGGCCCCTTCTCCTTTCCTTTCTTTGTGCGGACTTACACCTGGGACTGCAGAGCCTCTTGCAGCTAGCTGATCTAAGGACAAACCCAACATGTGGAAAAGTGCAAAGAAAGGAGACTCACAGGAGCCTGAAGCCAAAAGCTGAGAACTGGGTCAATGCCAAAGCCTACTTCCATCTCCTCCCAATTTAACCCTTTGAGTAGTGAGTCTTTTTCATGCTCGCTGACTTCCGGGAGTGAGGTTGGTTTTTTTTTCCAAAAATGAAATGAGTTCCAGTTCCAGTTTTATTAACTTAAAATCATGTTTGTTTGATAACCAATTTATGGATGGAAATAAGAAGAACATACATTTGCCTTTTTTTGTATTTTTCCAAAACCAGAAATGGGAGGCAGTCAGACAGACTCCCGCATGCGCCCAATCCGGATCCACCCGGCACGCCCACCATGGGGCGATGCTCTGCCCATCTTGGGGGGGTTGCTCTGCCGCAATCAGAGCCATTCCAGCGCCTGAGGCAGAGGCCACAGAGCCATCCCCAGCACCCGGGCCATCTTTAGCTCCAATGGAGCCTCAGCTGCGGGAGGGGAAGAGACAGAGAGGAAGGAGAGGGGGAGGGGTGGAGAAGCAGATGGGCGCTTCTCCTGTGTGCTCTGGCCGGGAATCGTACTGGGACTCCTGCACGCCAGGCCGACGCTCTACCACTGAGCCAACCGGCCAGGGCCACATTTGCCTTTTTTTTAATCTTGCCTTACACATTTTTAAAATAAAAATTTCTGAACGATCAGACTCTGGATGGTCAGGAGGCACGAGGATGGACATGAACGTTCATACTACTGAAAGGGTTAAGCCAACCTGAGTTATTTTTACAGTCCAGAGCATCTTACTAGCCCTTCATCAGACCATAAATAAAGACTGCAGTTCTGAGCATTAAAAAAATAATAATATGAGACTTAAGAAAATAGAAAAGCAGTGTGACTTTTGGGTTAAAGAAGCTATCATAAGAAACATAGCAACCCCATACGGTGCCAGACTTTAATAACTTCCTAAGTTATATACATGTCTAATCACTACATTGTATAGCAGAAACTAATACAATATTCTGTGTTAATTGTAATTGAAAAATAAAAAATTATTCAAAAAATACTATTTACTACATAAAAATTAAAAATCCTGCATGCCAAACAGGCACAAAAACTGTCAAAAGACACAGACAAGAAACAACGCTGGTATCACACATCACAAAGGTTAACACATAATATCCAAAAACTCCTACAAAGTGACAAAAAAGAAAGTACACAATCCAGTGCTGGTGGGAAATCAGCTCAGCGAGCCTTCTGCAAGGCCAGAAGAATGTTCAACCACAAGCCTGCTCAGGCATCTTATCAGCAATGCCCCCTCTGGGTCCGTATGCTCAGGAAATAACCCTGAATGTGGATAGTATTTTAAGCACTAAGATAGTCTCAACATGAACAGATTAAAAACTGAGACAATTCTGTCCCTAACTCAGAGTGTCCCTAACTGGGACAGTTCTGTCCCTAACATCAAGCCATCCAATGTTCCTCAGAGGCCTCGCCTCCAAGGCCGTGTTTGTTGGGAAAGTTCTCCCCTTCTCTAAGCTAACCCAGGATGTGAGCATTCCTCTCTGGGTGCCGACTAGTCTACTTCCTACGACAGGTAAGCAAGCGGAGAAGGGTAAGGGTCTTCTCTCCCCTAGGAAGCGGACTGCTGGACAGCAGACTGGAGAGCCACCTGAGGGTGCCCACGGTGTGCCACACCGTGGGGGCCACGTTGGACACTGCAGACCGGTGCAGATGCAGATACAGCCCACGGCCCACTCCACCATGCCATTACCTTGGACTGGGGTCTCTCCAGTCACCCCTCTTGTTTGCTTTTTTTGCTCTGGAGAATTCGTTCACCCAGATGCTGCCAAACAAACCAAAGCTGATCTGCAGCCACTTCTCAGCACCTCCTGCAGGGCCGTCTCCCTCCAAACACCCAGAACCGTGGTCTCCACTGTGGACAAGCTCCAGAGACTGGGAGGACTGGCCGGAGATTTTCTGGCTGTCGGGACCCACAGTCTGCTTTTGGTCCCCAGCCTCTTCCTTCCTGTCTCCTTTTTGTAGAGGTTCTGGCAATGGGTTGTTGCCAGGAGACCTGGTTCCTTCATCTAGATCAAATCTAAGGAATAATTTCTTTCCATGGACCTAGAAAAAAAATGAACATGATCTAAGCCTTTGCTTGTAGATGTATTTGTGTACCCCCCCAAATTTCTATATTGAAAACACAACCTTCAGTGGTTTGGTATCTGAAGGTGGCTTCTGGAAGGTGATTAGTTCACGAGGATGGAGCCCACCTGAATGGGATTGGTGCCCTTTTAAAGAAGACTCCAGAGAGTTCCCTTGTCCCTTCCACCACGTACGAATACAGAGAGAAGATGACCATCTATGAGCCAGAAAGCTGAATCTGCCAGCACCTGGATCCTGAATTTTTAGCTTCCAGAACTGAGAAATAAGTTTCTGTGTTTATAAGCCACCCAGTCTGTGACATTCGGCTATAGCATAAACAAAGAAAGCCTCACAGACCTAGAAAGGGGAAGACTAACAAGGGGCATTTTTCTCCATTCTTGCCTCCTCTACGAAGCTTTCCAAAGTTGAATATTTTACACTTGACTTTTGCTCTTTGCTCCAGGGTTGTGGGCAGTTAGCACTGTAAGGTCAGTGGATAATGGGGGAAGGTCACGTGAGGAACCCGGGAACTTTGGCTAGGGCTGCCCACAACCAAGCGCGCCAAAAGAAACTCCCAGGAGTCCTTTGGAAAAAAGCAACCGTCTGCCAGCCAGTGAGATTTCACCACGTCATATTAGCTCGACCACCCTAGGGACCCTTTAAATATCTCCCACACGGGTCACCCCTTGCGACTTCCCTGGCCTCCATCTTTTCTTGGGGCCAGGGAACCTCTTCGGGGGAGATGCGTGCTCTGTACTCAATAAAGCTTTTTACTATTCTACACTTCGTGGCTCCGGCCCCTTTCTTCCTTCTTGGCGGGGAAAAATACCCTTACAAGCACATTTTCAAGTGAGTAGATTCAAGTGGGAATCAGACTAGCAGTGAAATAGAACCATTCTAGACAGCAGGGCCACCCTAGAATGGTTCCAACTTCTTTCATGGATTAGCTAAATGAATACAAATTGTCATCCCTGTATTCAGTGATTAATGTTTTTTTTAAAAAAGAAATAATGAGCATACAGGTGCCACACATTGTAAAGACAACACATTGTAAAATTTGGCACTCCCCACCACCCCCTGAAATTGGATTTAATAGAAGTAACAGCCACAAGAGAATTCAAAATAAAAAAGTATAATCAATAAAATGGAATACTGACATAATAATTGACCAGTATGACTCAACCCACCACTATACAATGAGTAAAGAGTTCACCTCACCCTAATGTAAACAATTTCAGTAAAAGAACAGGGAAATGTGTGCCAAAGAATGTTCCAGCTGCTTTGTTTTCTATTTTCATATGGAAGCCTTAGTAGACAATGTCTACACAGCCAGACCAGGATGAGCCTGTTCTACATGACCTGAAATTCAGGCAGTCTTTCAACCAGTTAAAACCAAAGCATCTGGCGTTAACAATGGAAGTGCCCGTGTTACTCTGACACCAAGGATGCCTGCCTCCTTGAAAGTCATGGTTCTGGTATGATCTCCAATTTGTCCATTAGTACAAAAATTACCACTGTAGCAGTCTTGAAATCTTCTCCCCAAAAGAGGACATTACCTTTTTAAATAATTCCAGAATAACATATGTGCAAATCGGAGCACAGCTATTTATTCCTATACATGAAGAATGGTTTAACTGAGCTACATAAAAAAGAAAAACTGAGCAAGGAATTAAGCGGGCATAACAGAATTTGCTCCAGAAAATACTTTCTCAATGCAAATTCACCAATGTCGATATAATGCTAAAGAAAATATTTGTCAAATGCCCCTCAGGGTCAAAACATTTCCCAGGCCCAAAATGCTTTGGTCAGGATATCCTTATACCCTTTTCAACTATGACAATTTCTACTGTCCCTCTTTTAAATTCCTGTGCACGCCGGTTCCTTCAAATAACTGACCATTAATTAAGTTGATACACCGTGCCAAACAGAATGGTAGGCTCTGAGGCGCACACAGATGAATAAGTCTCTGCTCCTTCCTTCCAGGAACTCAGTATTTAAAAGGAAGAAATCTGACACATGCTACAACATGGATCAACGTTGAAAGCATGCTCAGTTAAAGAAGCCAGTCACAGAAAAACACACATATGATGTCCTTGATTGCATGCATGTGAAATGTCCAACAAAGGCAAGTTTATAGAGACAGAAAATCAATTAGTGGTTGCTCAGGGCCGTGGTTGGGGTGAAATGCAGAGTGACTGCTAATGGACATCAGGTTTCTTTTGGGGGTGATAAAAATATTCTAAAATTGATTGTGGTGATGGTTGCACAACTCTGTGTGAAGACACTAAAAGTCATTGAATTGCACACTCTAAGTAGATGAATTGTATGCTATGTCAATTATATGTCAAAAATGTTATATATATACTAGAAAGCCCGGCGGTCATACAAAATGACCACTGTTCTAGATATTATAAATTGTAATTAAAATGATTTGTGCAAAGGTGTCTGCTAATTCAAACCGAATTACCCAGGGCAGGTGGCGAGGACGCCACTTTGCTTAGTGCCCCACGGGGTGTCCCCCTTCTACTTGCTTAATTGCTTAAAGTAGAGTGCAATGAAGGAAACCACTGGCGGTACATTTCTTAAGAGCCACCGCTAGCTCAATAAATAAAGGTGATTTAAATAATAAAATGTTAATTCACATGTCAAAGTTTCTCCGTTTGAAACTGTTTTAATCCTTTTTGCGTTTCGGTCAGCATTACTGTCGTTTTTTTGCATTTCTCTCCTGCCTTTGTTCAAGGGACTCATTTTGTCAAGACAGGCTTTTCTGTCTTGCATCTGAGGCAAGCCTTGTTTCTCTATGCTCATCAGTCTCATTTTGCCGAGAAAGATGCATTTGCTCTGCGACTGAAGCAAGCCTTGTCTTTCTCTGCTCAGTGGTTTCTTTTTGTCGAGAAAGCCGTTTTTGTGCTTTAGCTCCTTTTCTCTCCTCTTCAGTGCTGTATTTTCTAGGAGGCATTCTTAAAAGAAATTACATTAAGACATAGTTTTTATGTAAAACAGATGATTGCCAATGCAAACAAATGTTCACCTTTCCCCTGACCCGCTCAATTTGCGTTCAGCCATGGCACCTTCACCCCATTGGCTAGTACAGTTACACAAGCAACCAATAAGCTATCAGCGACAGACACTTAAGCCGCATATAATAAAGATTTTTTTTTAATTGAAGGATTGGTTAAAAGTGTACGATCCCTAGATATCCCCCTACCACCCTACCCAACTGTCGATGTAAAAAAATGCCCAAACCTGTACAGAATTTTTATGAGTTTTTTAAGCCAAACTGACAACACAGGCTGGGGAGCTAGATCTCAAATGCTCTGGAGAACAACAGTTTTGCAGCTTCTTTTATGCATTTGAAATTAAGGACTTGCCTGACTACTGGTGGCGAAATGGATAGAACATCGACCTGGGATGCTGAGGTTCCAGGTTTGAAACCCCTAGGTTGCCAGCCTGAGCACAGGCTCATCTGGCTTGTGTGCAGAACTGTCAATTTGAGCATGGGCTCATTGGAATGATCCCATGGTCGCCAGCTTGAGCCCAAGGTCACTGGCTTGAGCAAGGGGTCTTTAGCTGGAGCCACCTAGTCAAGGCACATATGAAAAGAAATCAGTGAACTCAAGTGATGCAACTGTGAGTTGATAGTTCTTATCTCTCTCCCTATCTCTCTCTCACACACAAAAATAAATAAATTAATTAATTAAGCACGTAATTTAAGAAAGATTACATGGAGGTAGGAAAAAGCAAAGGGGGACTGGATTAGAGGATAGTCAACAAGATTACGAGCTTTCAAAAGTATATTAATCTAGATGCACAAAAACAATGAATAAACTTTTAACTAAAAAGTTTCAAGCAACATATAGGGGGACGAGCATGTGAGGACACAGGGAGAAGATGCTGTCTATAGGACACAGAGAGAGGCCTCAGAAGAACCAACCTTGCTCTCTTCTTGATCTAGAATTTCCAGAATTATGAGACAATAAATTCCATTAAATTAAAAAGTTATATGCCTGGGGCACGACTATCCACCATGACCTGATCAGTTAAGAATTTATGATCAGGCTTGATCTGTGGTGGTGCAGTGGATAAAGCATTGACCTGGAAAACAGAGGTCGCCAGTTCGAAACCCTGGGCTTGCCTGGTCAAGGAACATATGTGAGTTGATGCTTCCTGCTCCTCTCCTCCCCTTTTTTCTTCTTCTTCAAAAAAACAATTTATGATCAGATCACCCTGTGAGGTTATTTTCCATAGAATGCCTTGTTTTCACCCGCACAAACAAGGACAGAATAGAAACACTACTCAATATTTATCTCCCATGCACTTCTGCTCAAGCAGCTCCTGGAGTGCGTGCTCTGCCAAATGAGTATAAAACAAAGGAAAAGATGATACTGGACCAGGTGTAGAGAGAATGCCGGCTACCTGTCTCCACTTCCCTACTAATGAATCTATCTACTGATTTACAGAGATCTCAATACATTCAGCTAAAAATCTACACACACACCCCAGCCCCAGATGGGCTGATAGTGAGATGTACGCACTCACCTTCCAAAGTCAATTTTCAGTTCCAGAGGGGAAGGGATCAACTGATAGAGAAGGAGCCCACTGATGAGTCCTTACTGCCCACATGGAGGCAGTTCCCCAAGGCCACCTCCCTTGGGCTCCTCAGGCTCCCACAATGCCAACTTCTGCCTTGGTTTACTAGAAAGCCAGCCCCCAGTTCCACCTCAAGGCTCCCATGCCACACATCTCTGCCTACACAGCCACTTGGTAACCATTCTTTGCAGTCCAGCTCTGTAATAGGCACATGCTACGTGATGGGATTCCTGAGAGGAAGGGGCATAATCTTGCCCCTGCAAATTTTGCAGGACCATCAGGACAAAGTCTAAATACTCTCATGGGAGAAGCAAGAACCTGAGGTCAGACGGCCTGGGTTCCAGTCTCTGTCTCTTGTTAGCTATGTCAACTTGGGCTAAATGCTCCCCCTACTCTGAGCCCGTCTCCAAATGCAGAAGCCATAGGGGAAGAGCTAGACCTCTCCCAGGTCTAACCACGAATGGTTGTATAGCCTGACCTGTGGTGGCACAGTGGATAAAGCGTCGACCTGGAACACTGAGGTCGCCAGTTCGAAACCCTGAGCTTGCCTGGTCAAGGCACACATGGGAGTTGATGCTTCCAGCTCCTCCCCCCTTCTCTCTCTGTCTCTTTCTCCTCTCTCTCCCTCTCTGTCTCTCTCCTCTCTAAAAATGAATAAAATAAAAAAAAATTAAAAAAATGATTTAAAGAATGGTTGTATAACCTGTGGGTGTGTGTGTGAAAGGTAAGGTTGAAGAAAGCAAACTAGATTTACTGAGCACCTATTATGTGCCAAGCATAAAGTCGGCTTCATATAACAATGTAACTGCTAAGTGATTTATCCCTATTTATAACTGCAAAAAGTAGAACTAAGATTAAGTAACTTGCTTAGGAGCACATAGCTAAGCAACAGCTCACTTAATTTTTCTACATCCAACTGCTATATGCCTAAGTGCCAGACACTGAGCTAAGTACCAGGGATACAATATTGATGAGGACACATCTCCTGCCCTAACTCTCTGTCTTCTCCACTCAACAAGCAGGAAAAATCAGAGGGATGCTTGAGTCAGACCACAGGAGCCATGTGAACCCCTTGAGGGAATTCTGACTTATGCTCAGGGTAAATGTGAGCCAAGATGGAAGCTTGATCAGTAGGCTATGTCCTTTCCTTATGTCCTTGACCCATGGGATTAAACTTGGTTCCTAAGCAAAGGTGCACATCAGAATCCCTCCAGGCTCCCAGAATCAGAATCTCCAGCTTGTGCATGTATATTTTTTATCGTCCCAAGGGCCACTGTGATGCCCACTTCCAGCTGAGAAACACCAGACTGAACGAGGAGGAGCTCATGGAGTCCTAGCATGGAGTCCGAGACGGGCTAAAGGACATAATGGCATGGAAAGTGTTGAGGTAAATTCCAGGGAGGCACAGGATGTGCTGATGATGCCGGCCCACCTGTGTGAGGTATGAACAAGCCCACCAGAAGATGACGAACTCACCTGGGCGTCCTGGAGCCATAGGAACTGTAAGGTGGCAGGGTTTAGCTTCTTACTGCTGCCCCCTGTCTTGACCACCTGCTGCCCCACAAAAGGGGAGACCAAATGGTGAAACTTCCTCACAGATGGCCCTTCTGGCATCCCTGCAAGCAGAAATGACACAGGTGGTTTCTCTCCAGCACCTACGATGGGTGCCAAGCTCCAAGCAGCTTTTTTGACCCAAAGGGAGTGTGGTTTGGGAGGACAGCCAGATCAAAGAGACCAGCTGAGGCAGCTTCCCAGGAATAGTTTTCCTTTCCAGGTCCTCTCACCTTCCTTCAGGTAGCAAACAATGAAGTTCCCGCAGTGTGCTAAACATCACCTCCGGGCACCCTCTCCTTTGATCCTGTGGCAGCTTGAACAGGAGCAGGCCCTTGTTATTTTTCACCTGGTCTGTGGGCACTAACTCATCCCCACACTTTTTCTAACCCCATCTATTCCCTCCAAAACCAATTCAACCCACTGCTGCTGAATTATTCCCCACCCCTTTCCATTTTTAGGGAAGAGTTGGTCGCGGTAGAGAAGGCTATAAGGTACACAAGGACACAGATGTGGATCCAGCCCTCCCAGGACCACCTCACTAGTGAGGGCGCTGTGTGTGCGCCAATAGTACAGAGATCAGAATCCTGGCACCTGCAGAAACAGGGTCATGTGGGTTTAGAGCAAGGAGAGGTCACATCCAGCTTAACTACAAATATGTATCCCTGGGAACTGAAAAGCAACTGGGGTTCCATTTTAACCCTGATGTAGGGTTATCTTTAGATCTCTCCCTGCCCTAAATCATCCAGGTTCACTGACAGCTTGTGAACAAGGCACCCCGGCTTCTCAGACACAGAAGTGCCCTTGCCACAACCTTTACCCAGGGCACACTACTTAACTACCTGTTTCCTCACCTGCACAAGACTGTAAGTAATGATGAAAACCCAAAGAACTAAGTAGGTTCCTGGCATGGTGGGAGCTCCTTGTATTTCAGCAATTCTAAAAAAAAATGTTTAAACCTCTGAAATGGGAATGTCTCTTACAAGCCATGCTTTCTCATAGTTTAATAAGCAGCACATTCAGTAATGTGTATTTTAAATTTAATGATGTTTTAGAGTCACTGAAATGTAGTAATATTTCCCTAATCAGACCTTGAAGACACTAGAGATTCTATAGTGACAAAAAGCTGGGCTACCAGGAGACTTGCTGTTGACCTTAACCTTCACCAGCTCTCTGTGTCGAGGTCATCTCCAAAAGAGGAAGCTTCTGGAAAAACTTCCCTCTGAAATGCATCTAATTCTTAAAGGATCTAGACACATGGTATGTTTCTTTTAAGTATATTTACGAAGATGGAAAATTGGGCAGCAAATTGCCTCTACCATATAGCCTTAAAGGGTTAGAACCAAAAGGGACACCTTTGATGGGGAAACCACGCCAGGCCTCAAGCCCCTCCTCTCTCAAGGCTGGTTAATGGCTCGCTTAGCAGACTCTGAAAACAGGAGATGAGAGAGAGGAGCGTCACCATCGCCCTCTTTTTTAAGGTAAATCACTCACTCCCATGGGGAGAGGCTAAAATGGATGCTTTTCCCAACTTCCTGGGGGGGGGGGGGTCAGAGGTGGGCGCAGAGACAGGGCTGAAACCCCCCAGGGAGAAGAGTAGGCAGGGACAGTGGTAAACATCCCTCGGGGGTTGGGGGGTGCGGGTTCCATAGGGGATGCTTCTTAGTTTTTCGGTAATTGACTTTTCCCGCAGGTAACAAGGTCACGACAAGGCGCGCAGGCGACGGTAAAGCTTGGGAAACCTAGGATTAAGATGGGGTTAATTTTAAAGTGCCACTCCGCGCACCTCCCAGGAGGGCGCCCGCAGCCCTCTCCCCGCCCGCGAGGGCCGCCCGGGGCTGGCGGCTGCACTCACCGGCTCCGGGCCCGCACGCCGCCGACTGCCCGGGAGGACTGGGCGTCCGCGCACTGCTCTGCCTCCCGCAGCGGCTGCGGACGCTGTGCTGGGAGCGCGGAGCCCGGCTTTGGTCCAAGGTGGGAAACAAGGCGCAGCGCAAGGGTCCCCACTCGTGGTGGGCACGTGACTGTGTTTGGGGGCGGACGTAGAGTCGGCTCCGCCTCGGATGGGCGGGGCTAGATGTCAGTGGGTGGGCACGGGGCTTTGGTGGGGCGGAGCTCGCCCTTGGTGGGCCTTCTTCGGTGGGAGTCCTGGAGGCCCCGCGGCGACCAGGGGTCAGGGTTAAGGGTGGACGTGGGAGAAGGGCAGTCCAAGACTGAGATTGAGCGATCCATGGCAAGAAAGGAGCTGCCTTTGGAACGTGTATTGTTTAACGAAGACAGACGGTTATAGAGAAAAGTTGATTAAGTATCTGAACAGGAGAACCTCGGATGGTTCAGGCAAAAGCATGCCTTTAAGTTGATTTTGCTCAGCCTCCAAGTCTGGAGATGTCATTATGAAAAGGAAACGGGGCGCCAAGAAATTCTCAGTGTAATTTTTAAAGTGAGATCTCTATATAACTTGAATGTTATTTGCATTTTTACCACAAATTTTGCCTTAAAAGTAATATTTGTATGTTAAAGTTTTATTTCAAAGAATAAAAAGATAAAATAGTAGACTATTTAAAAGTAAGGATGTTCCCATTGTTAATTCTCCAAAGAGGATGGGGAACGGAAACAGGACAGCAGGCACCGTGGACCCTGGCTGGGGGGCCCTGGGGAGAACCTGGCCAGCACAGGAAGCAGGTGTCCTGCTGAGTGACAGGGAGCAGTTCAGCCCCCCTTCTATTGAAGAGGCTTGGGCTAGAAGTGAGGAAAGGGTAGGAAGGTTTGGAGCATCCAGGGATCTCAGCCCAGAGGAGCCCTGGACAGAGTGGATGAGTTTTGTGGCATGGAGTTTTCAGGAGGGATCCCCTGAGAGTCTTCTAGTCTTTCTCTTTCTATATCTGGCTTCTTTTGGAGACCAACATCGCACCACAGGATGACCCTTGCTGTAGAATCAGGCACACCCCACAGTAGTTTCTGGAGCCCTTAATTTCATTTGGTAGACTCTGGCTGGTCCAGGAAGGGACAGAGTCACAAGCCTTGCCTCACCTCTTGGAATGAATGCCGGATGGTTAAGAGGTCTTTGGGGAGGCCAAAGGGCAATAGAGTTGAGGAAAGCAATGGTTCACAACTTGACTTTGTCATTTATAGTAACAGCTGTTATTTGTTGAACATATATTATATGCAAGACACTCTTCTAACCTCTTTACATAGATTGCCTCATTCATTATTAGTTGTGGGAAAACAAGCAAGTCACAATATTTCAATCTATCCATGTATTAAAGTGGGATTCCATGGTGTTTTTATGGAAATATTAAAAAGCAGAGCCTCTCAAACTTTAATGTACATATGAGCCAGCTGGAAAGTGTGTTTAAATGCAGATTCTGACTCAATTTTGTAGCAAAGCCCAAGACTTTGCCTTTCCAACAAGCTGCCGGCTGCTGCTGCTGGTCTAGGGGCCATACCTGGAGCAGCAAGGGCTTAGACTAAGAGCACAGTACTTGGCAGTTGGTAGGCACTCAATAAATAGTCCTTAAATGAATGATTATGAAATTATGAGATATGAAACATTCATGAACTGTGAAGTGATGTGTGGGTTTATGGAATCATCATTCTAGGATAGTAAGGCTGGGAAATCTGCCTGGAAAAGGGCAAACCCCTAGAAAAGTAACTATAGAATAGCACCAAGAACACTATTTCTGCATCAGCTGACCTGGGTCCAAATCCCACCACTCAGTGGGCAGAGCTTGGGCAAATATATAATTTAACCTTGTTGTACCTCAGTTTCTTCATCTGTAGTATGGAGTGAAATGCCTGCCTCACTGGGCTACTGTGGGATTTATTAATTTTTTTTTTTTTTTTTTTTTTTTTGGTATTTTTCTGAAGCTGGAAACGGGGAGAGACAGTCAGACAGACTCCCGCATGCGCCCGACCGGGATCCACCCGGCACGCGGCGACGCTCTGCCCACCAGGGGGTGATGCTCTGCCCCTCCGGAACGTCGCTCTGTCGCAACCAGAGCCACTCTAGCACCTGGGGCAGAGGCCAAGGAGCCATCCCCAGCGCCCGGGCCATCCTTGCTCCAATGGAGCCTTGGCTGCGGGAGGGGAAGAGAGAGACAGAGAGGAAGGAGGGGGTGGGGGTGGAGAAGCAAATGGGCGCTTCCCCTATGTGCCCTGGCCGGGAATTGAACCCGGGTCCCCCGCACGCCAGGCCGACGCTCTACCGCTGAGCCAACCGGCCAGGGCACTGTGGGATTTATTAAGATGATAAATCAACCTTTTAGCACTGAGCCTGGCAAAAAGCAATAGCTCATTATGTTTTAGTTATTATTTGTCCCCTGAATTCAGGCAGCCCCAAAGCCTAAGGAGCCTGGGCCTCATCACTATGGGGGTCAGCACCCAGCTTTCTGAGGGCCATGTAGCCAATTCCTCTCTCTTCTTTTGTGCCCCTAGTTTCTCCAACAGGGTTAAAGTTATTATGTACATGAAAATCAATTAAAATTCAGCCACCTCTAAGACAGCAAGAAAGGAAGCAAAGGAGAATCTGGTTAGGAATCAAAGTGCAAAGTAGGATCTGGTTAGGAATCAAAGTGCCAAGGAAAGACTTGGGAGAGTCTGAACCACATCAGGAGAATTCATAGGTCTATAGAGCAGTGATTTTTAACCTTTCTCATTTCATGGCACACATAAACTAATTACTGAAATTCTGTGGCATATCAAAAATATATTTTTTTGCCAAGCTGACAAAAAAATAGATATAATTTTGATTGATTTACCAAATTAATAATAAAATAGTCTACCTTTTTTGCTCCAAAGGGGCTTTTAAAAAAATCAGATACCTGTACTTGTATCAAGAATTTCTGATATCAAGAAGTAACAAATTAGATGCAACTCTATTTATAGCTCAAGATAGGGCATTCATGCTGGGTTATTGTTGTGTGGGCTGTTGTCATTTTTATTTGACAATCTAGGAAAAGAGTTCAGTGTCCTTGACTAAATGGTCTGGTATTGATTGCACATTTTAAAAGTTCTTGTGGTATGCTGGTTGAAAATGGCCGCTCTAGACGCACCTGGGCAGCGTTGAGGGCCGAGTGAGGCTCCTGGCTCTATTCTAGTTGGCCTACTTTTGGGCATGTGACTGTAAATAGTAAGCCCTATTCCCCAGTGGTTCTAGGTTCTTTCATTGTGTCTAAAATGGGAGAATTGGATAATTTGGAACCAAGGATCCTCCCCAACTTCTAGAAATATGTTAAAAGACTTCATCTCAGAGTGGGACCTAGACCCAGACTGTGCGGGATTTCCAGCATTGAGGTACACACTCTTTAGGTGAAGTAGAGATGGGATGAAACAGTCCCAATTCTGGAGGCAACAGGAATGATTTGAAATAGTTTGAATCCTAATTCTGCACAAACTAGTTCTGTGAGCTTCAGCGAGTTACTTAAAATCTGTGGGCCAGTAGCCCTGGCAGGTTGGCTCAATGGTAGAGCGTCTCATGGTGTGTGGAAGTCCCTGGTTTGATTCCCAGACAGGGCACACAGGCAAAGTGTCCATCTGCTCCACCCTTCTCCCTCTTGCTTCTCTCTCCCTCTCTTCTCCCCTACTGCAATTAGAGCAAGTTAGCCCCTGGTGCTGAGGATAGCTCCATGGCCTGAGCTTTAGGCTCTAAAAAATGGCTCCAGTTGTAACGGAACAAGGGCCCCAGATGGGCAGAATATCGCCCCCTAGTGGGCTTGCCAGGTAAATCCCAGTGGAGGGACATGCCCGGAGTCTGTCTCTGCCTATGCTCCTCACTAAAAAAAAAAAAAAAAAAAAAATCTATAGGCCAGTATTTTCTTCATAGCAAAACATAATGATGATATTTTTTATGTGCATAATATAAAGGTACTAGTAGTGGCTTATGTGCAGCAGTAAATACTTTTTTTAGCAGACTTTCTGCACTGATCTCAGATTGCTTGAAATTCAGGCTGATACTTTCTGAAGAGCACAAGGAAGGGGGCACAGGCGCCCTCGCGTGGTAACTTGATTAACTGCAAGGGTAGTACTTTTATTCCAATCTCAAAGCTTCCCTAGTGAGTGAGGGTCAGATGCTCATTAAGTGCAGCTCTTGCTCATGCAATCTCTGTGGCCTTGGGTAAATTCCTTTGATGATGATGATGATGGAACAAGAGGGATTGGACTAGATAATCTCTGGGACCCCCTCGTGATCTGTAAATGTGTCAGGCCTCCAATCCAGGCATCCTTTTTCCTAGTGGGTAGGGTTCAGCTTTCTTTCCCTTCCATTCTACTCTCCCTGGTAAATTACTGGAAACCTTTAGCAATACTAACTCCCCCCAAATCCTTCGCAGCTTGTGTTCTGTAACCCCATTGTACTCTCATAGATTCCAGCCCCATACCCTCCTGTAAGGAAAGGGCTACCAGGAATTTCTCAGCTCTGTCCTTGTGTGAACAGCTAGATTTTAGGCTATAGGACCTCCCGAGAGCCTAGAACAGCTCCACGGGCTTTGACCGCTCCTCCGAGAATGTTCCCTTTAACCAACACAGCCTTGCAGCACTAAACTAAACCAGAACCTGATAGCGGTTCTTAACCTGGGATACAGGGAGAACTTTCAGAGTTCTGGTGGTGTGCAAAGTCTCAGGCTGTGTGCACCCTTCTGAAAACGTGGGCACAGCTTTGTTACATTTTTGGAGTGGTCTGTGACCACAAAGGTTAAAAAAAAAAAAAAAACTACTGCCCCAAATTACAGGAATAATGTACTTTCAGCATTCTCTATACAGGATCCTGCAGGAAGCCTTGGAATGTGTTCCAATCCCAGAACCTGCAGCCCCTCTCAAATCTCAGACAGGCAGTGAGGGGAAGCACCAAGGCTATTTGCTGGATTTAAGAAAACACACCAGACTTACAGCATGTCAGGCAGTGCTCTTCAGGGTGGCAGCCACGGGAGACCTGGAAATGTTTTCCATCACTTCCTCTTCCTTCTCCGGGATTCACTTTCAGAACCTAGAGATCATTCTTCAATAGCTCTTCATTAATGACAAATTTCTATACTTTGAAGGGGCATTTAGAATTAAGACCAGTGACAAAAATTGGTCATGTGATATAACTGTTTGGAGTCCCAAACAAAATGTGACTAAGAAGCAATAGCCCTGGTTCTCTTAGGCTGGTGTGAGCAGGTTCTGGATAGCATCTGCAGGGACTGCCAACATCTTTGTGCAATGGCTGCAAAATTGGAAGGAGTAGTGTCCCATGTGGCTACTTTAGACACAGTACTCACTTGGGTGGATAGCTTCAGAAACATTTTTTAAACTCACTACTAGGGTCCTAATAAAAGTACTGTTTTCTGCTCAAAGAACACCAATCTGAGGTCTCCGGAAGGAGCGTTTTCCAATGTTGAGGCCCTAACTTTTCATTTTACCAACAAGAGTGTGTAAGACCCAGTGAGACATGAGCCACTTTCTTCCAACTCATGATTTCAGAGACAATGGTCCAAGTCCAGGATGCTAGAGCTAATTCAGTGTGACTTTATTGGAGTAGAATGAAATCTAAGTTTTTTACATCTCTAATGGCAATTTATTTCATTTGAGCAAATCCGTTTTCAATTGAAAAAGAGGCAGCACGAGTGACTACGGTCATTGTAGGGAAGTCTACTAGAATTGTCTGCTAGTATTGAGCTTCTGAATTAACTTCTTGTAATAAGATTCACTGATTAGGAATTAGTAACTGCCCAGTGATTATTGAGAAACCTTTTATATGTATATATTTTTTAACTTAATTTTATTTTTTTCGACAGGGACAGAGAGTGTCAGAGAGGGACAGACAGACGGGAGAGAGATGAGAAGCATCAATTCTTTGTTGATGCATCTTAGTTGTTCATTGATTGCTCTCTCATACATGCCTTGACCTAGGGGGCTAGAGCAGAGCGACTGACTCCTTGCTCGAGCCAGTGACCTTGGGCTCAAGCCAGCAACCTTGGACTTCATGTTTATTTCTCAGGTGAAGCAGGGCCACCACAGCTGTAGGAGAAAAGGCAACCATGGTCAACAGGTGTGTGTGTGTGCATGCACATGTGTGTGTTTCCTTCCCTCAGGAGGAGAATCTCCCCACATAGGGCTACAGTCTGGGCCCAAGTGCACCATGTGCCTTACAGGCTTTTTTCTGACTCTTCTATTCCTGTTAACCTAGAACACAGCTGTGTGGTCACCTCTCTATAAAACTAACCCACAACCTCCCAGGCTTCAGCCCAGTGAGTTAGCAATACATAACCCCAAAGAAAACTGGACTTCGAAAAACCTGGTCTGTTTTTATGTAATCTTCAGTTGGGTTACTTAGTTCTCCTTGTCGCTGAATAGTCAGTCTTTTTGCAAATGCCACTGCCACACCAACCGAAAAGGAGACAGAAGTCACACCAGAGCCAGAGTGGTGCAGAACAGCAGCACTCCCAGGAGGCTACAGGTCAGGAACAAAAGCAAGTGTCAAGGCCAGAGAGACCTGGGGGTTCGACTTCCCAGGCTAAGCTGTGACACTTTAAGACTGGTCTTTGGTCACTGGGTTGATGGCATTTTTGTGTTCTAGCTTCAATCAGGGCAAGGGTGCAATCTGAAGAGTAGAGTCCAATGTCAGAAAACGATTAAAAAACCAAAACCCAACCAGCTCCACTCCAAAAGCAGCTTTCCAAATGGCTGTTTCTGGCCTGACCTGTGGTGGCGCAGTGGATAAAGCGTCGACCTGGAAATGCTGAGGTCGCCGGTTCGAAACCCTGGGCTTGCCTGGTCAAGGCACATATGGGAGTTGATGCTTCCTGCTCCTCCCCCCTTCTCTCTCTCTCTCTTCTTTCTAAAATGAATAAAAAATAAAAAAACAAATGGCTGTTTCTCATGCACTCTATATCCTCATCAGTATGTCCAGTTCTGGGGACTTGGGGCCGGGGGTGGGGTCATCCCAATAACCCCCACCTAGCTCCATTTAGTGAATGTTCATTCAATATAAGCTTAATTTTCACTGCTGTCAACCCAAGCCAAACAATCTCAGCTAAATCTGCAATTGCTCACCCCCTAAAGGCATTCAAAAGTCAAATATGAAGGAGGAACCCTCTCCAAATGATTTAACCTGTGCTTCAAAAGGTTGTGATAGCAAGAGGTGAGACTGTAAGGAAATGTAAGGGATTTTTTTTTCTTTTTTTAAGTGAGAGACAGAGAGAGGGACAGATAGGGACACAGACAAGAAGGGAAAGGGATGAGAAGCATCAGTTCTTCGTTGCGAGACCTTAGTTGTTCATTGACTGCTTTCTCATGTGTCTTGACCGGGGGGCCACAGCTGAGCCAGTGACCCCTTGCTCTCAAGCCAGCAACCTTTGGGTTCAAGCCAGTGACCATGGGGTCATGTCCATGGTCCTATGCTCAAGCCAGCGACCCCACACTCAAGCTGGTGAGCCTGCGCTCAAACCAGATGAGCCCACACTCAAGCTGGCAACCTTGGGGTTTCAAACCTGGGTCCTCTGAGTCCTAGGCTGACACTCTATCCACTACGCCCCTGCCTGGTCAGGCATAAGGGATTTCTTAATCTGGGCACATGTCCACTGGCTGCTTCACTCACCATATTAGGTAGTCATTTATTTTAATAATGCCATGATTGCTAGCCCCTCCCCCCATTGTTCCCCAGCTGCTTCCCAACCATCTGGGAACTGCATCCTTTAGAATATCAAAATTGACCTCCTCTGAGGATATGTTTGATCTGGGAAAACAACCCAGTCTGGCGAGCAGGAAGGCTGAAACAAGCTGGATTTTACTGTCTGGGGATGAAGCACAAGCTATGCCTATACAAGGTCTTCTGGTAGTGTGTATAATTTTGTTCTGGAAGCCATTCCTAAAGGGAAGTGGCAGTGATGTTTTCAGCAAGGATTTCATCATCAGAAAACATGTGTCCCAAGGCCAACATAGATTCTGGTCGGTTTTATTTTTTATTTTGAAGCTCTTCCATTGCTCCTAGTTGCTAGTTATCCTTCTGGATGGTCACTACAATGAATAGGTTTGGCTATTCCTTAGTAAATGTAAAAGCTTTCCTGATTTGACATAGAAGGATGGTTATTATAGGGTTTTTTTCCCCCCTGACCTGCTCAAGAATTAACAGTGGTGCTATGAAAAGTCAACAGCCACCAGATGCCAGGGTGAGTTCGGCATAAGCCAACCGAGAGGCCGGAAGCCACCATAAACAGTTCTGAGTGCGGGTAGATTTTCTTGTCTGGATCCCTTTCCACAGATTCCAAGTCAGAGGGTGGCCTTACGACCATTGCCACCAACCTTCACCCCACTTTTAAGATGAAGCAATTAAGCAATTCTGTAGTCTAAAAAGGTGAAGACAAATGGATCAAGGAGAAGTTTGTCTCAGCTTGCATTGGGGCCATCACTTGCTAGTTTCAGTCAGACCGTAAAGGAGAAGTGGAAGAGATGGAAGAACACCTCCAGGTGACCCCTGGCAAACACTGTAACTCAGGTGGGCTGGACAGATCACTGCCTCTAAGGCAGCGGTTCTCAACCTGTGGGTCGCGACCCCGGTGGGGGTCGAACGACCAAAACACAGGGGTCGCCTAAAGCCATCGGAAAATACATTTATTATACAATACATTTTTAAATAAAATAGGCATTTCCGATGGCTTTAGGCGACCCCTGTGTTTTGGTCATTCGACCCCCACCGGGGTCGCGACCCACAGGTTGAGTACCGCTGCTCTAAGGTTTGCCTCATGTTCCAGCCCTGTTGTCCCCAAGGGGAGAGCTAAAAATGGCCTCCTTCATTGGGCAATGACTGTTGGATCACAGGAACTTTAGGGAGCGATTGATCCAACCCTCTCTTAGGAAACCAAAGCCTAGGAATAACCTGTCAAGGTCGCAGACTAGTCAGTGCAGGGCCAGGCTGAGTGCTCCTCTCACCAGCCATGGTCAGGTACAGAGGAAGACCTGGCCAACTGCCAAAAGCAAACGAAGGAAGAAAATGACTTCAGATGCAGCCCATGGGCCGGTGGGCTAGGGAGCTCTGGGGCTCACGACTGCCTCCCAGAGGGCAGTGCAGAACCACCCAGGAGAGATGCCAAGGGGAGGAGGAAAAGGGAAAGACGAGTACAGATAAATTTATTAGTTAAATACTGATTTTACAGCCATTTCACCTTAAGACAATGTTAACAGGTTTGTGGTTAGGGAAGGCATATGGGGGTGGCCTTCATGAAGGAAAGCAATGTAAATGATGATTAAAACATAATCTTGGTTTAGAGATATTCTCTACTACAGCCTGTAGGATTTTTTTTTTTTTGAGGGAGGATGGGTGTTTCAGGGTAGGATGTAGTAAGGCCACAGTCTGCGACAGCTCTGTTGATAAGGACGACACGGGAGAGTCCATGAGCCTCAGTGTCACAGGCAGAAATAGCAACATGGAGATGAGAAAAAGGCCAATTCTAGACAGGCAGAGACCTGGAGACCCCTTCTGGCCCAACGGTCTTCTCTTAAGGTCATTGTCTTTCTTTCCATGAGTTTTGTTTCATTGTGTTTGCTTTTAATTTTTGTTGCAAAATCCCTACCTTTTCACCTCTTGGGCAACAGAGTTCTGCTGGAGAGAGGAGGCGGGTGCGGGCAGCCCGCACCCCGTGGCTGCACCTGGTCTGCTGTCTGGCCTGGATGCACATCTCTGCAGGACATGAGCGGTGTCAGCAAGACCAGATGGAGCGCGAGGCGTCGGCATCGATGGAAGACCCGGCCCTCATGCAATGCAGGGTCCAGCCCCCACCGTGTCCAACAGACGGCTTCTCTAAGTGGGTCTCAAGTATCAGATGAGCATCAGTCCAACTTGCTTTAGCAGCAGAACCTTTTTGTTCTCACTCAGGACCCCCCATGCGGGATGGGGTGGAAGGATTCTGAAGGGGAGGGGGGTGCTGCTGTTTAGATACACTGCTGAGCTCCTGTTCTGCCGAGGGAGGGACACATTCAACTTGAAGGCAGGCCGAATCACTCGGAGCAGCAGAAGGGGCTTTATTTTCAGAGGCCTTGGGGTGAAGAGTGGGAGCGAGGGAATGAGGCTGTGAGCGCTGGGGAGGGGGTTGGGAGGGAGGCCCGTGGGGGAGGCGAAGTTGCCAAGTTGCGATTTCCCCGAAGCCATGCTGCAGGGTGGGTGAGTGGCCTCTCCTCCGTCTCCCCACCGGGTGCGCGCAGGAACTCGAGCACTTCCCCAGCATGTCTGGAGTCAAGATTCAATATCGTGGGGTGAGGGGTGTGCTGAGCCTCAGGGGAGTGTTGGGTGTTGGGCAGGGGCAGGAGCTGCCTGGCGGGGCCTGTCACATCCAAAGGCACATCAGAAGCCCTGGCTCAGGCTGGAGCAGGGGTCTCAGCACCCTGCCCCTCTCTGCACCCTCAGATCCCCAGTGCTGGGAACGCCATGGTCAAACTGCCACCTTAGGCCACAGTGATGGAAAGGTAGAGAAGGACATCTCATCTCTTGTTGGGGTGGAGTGGGGCAGAAAAATGAGAAAGAAGTCTTAAGTGTGTTTTAGGGATGGGCGATGCTTCCAGATCAGTCTGGGCTCTTCCCAGCCCCCTATCTTGAACAGGTATCTGATAGGATCCAGCACCTACGTCCCCTAAGAAATCGTCGACTCTTCAAGTTTCTTCCCAGTTGTTGTTCTGGAGTCAGTCACTCCCAGACGGAGCAGCCGGCCGCTGGCGCAGAGCCTGACCTCTGCTGCGCTCCCAGTCCCAAGTCTACACGGGAATCTGAGGTGGGCGGGAGGTGACATTATGCAGTGATTATGTCCCCGTGACTGTCAGCCAAGGCCAGGCTGTTCCAAGGGTCCTGCTTGGAGCTGGCTTGCGGTGACTGGCTGACAGAAGATGCGTAGCCTTGTGGAGAGAGCTTCAGGGCCGAGAGGACTGGGTGGATGGAGGGCCCGTGGCCAGACATCGCACTGACCGAGAACGTCTGAAAGCAAACAGTGCAAGATGACGTGCGTTGACTGAGTCCTGAGGGCTGGGGGGTGGGGTGGGGGGGGCAGTCTGGGCTGAAGAGGGGAAGCCTCATTACATAGATGTTCCCAGGCTGGCTCTCACCCCCAGGAGAAAAATCAGAGGAGTGGACCAAAGGCAGGAGTGGACAAGGGCAGGACAAGGGACCCAGAAGCACTTCTGTTCTCTACCCCTGTGCTATGGGATGCAAAAGGTCTGTGTGATTTGTCAGCTGCTTCTGTGATATGTCCCCATGGGTTTGTGACTATTCTGGTTTTTCTGAAGGCTCTGATAATTACATGAGAAATCTGCCACAATCTCATCACCATCAGATTTTCACTTTCAAACAGTAGCATCCTTCCCACTCAGAAAGGATTTCTGGCTCTTCTGGTCCTATAGAACCAGCTGCTCTTCACCCAGACAGTAACAAGCGGGTTAGGCCCCGGACTCCCGCAAGTATGGGTAAGAGAGCAGAGTTAATGGGAGACTGAGACCAGAAACATCCTGATCCCAAATGAGAGGAGCCACAAGGGAAGGGGGGAGAGGAGCAGGGATGCCGTCATATCCAAAAGAGGAGAATGAGGGGACTGCTGGTCCATCTTCTAGGCACAAGGAGGAGGTTGGGACCTGCAACTGGCCCTCATTAAAATGACATCCTGCCTGTGACCTCCTCACCAACCCCAATCCACCCACCTTGCCCTCTGCAGTTCCCACGCCTCTGCCCATGCCAGGAGGTCCTCCTCCTCTCCTTCCTCCTATTGAAGGCTACCCATCCTTCAAGGCTGAGGTCAAATACCCCTCTCTTAGGAGACAGCGCAGCTGCCAAACACTGTGTCGCCTAGTTGTGTGTCCGAATCACTGTAGCTGATCGCATGTACTGATATAATCCTCATGCAGACAGTTCCCAGCCTGGTGGGGGGGCGAGGTGGACGGCACCTCCCTCGGCCACAGGCTCCGGTGCTGGCCTGGTCACCTGGTACTCTGGCAGCTCCTCCCCCATGGACAGTCCTGCTCCCCCGCCCAGGGGCGCACCTGGGACATGGAGCTGCTGTGGCCGTAGTGGGATGACAGCCCTGGCTCTGTCTTGATGGGGCGCATCTCCTCACTGCTGCTGGCGGCCACGGTGCTGGAGCTGCTGGAAATGCTGGTGGGAGGGAGGCTCTCACCGCCCGAGGGACCTGGCGCAAGGCAGAGTCAGGATACCGAGGTCAGAGGCAGGGACAAAGGCAGGCCATTCTTTGAGACAGACAGCCAGGGTCCTTCATCAGTGGAGGGCAATGGTTCCCAGAATGAGATTTCCAAGGGAACTTTTTTGAAATGATAGGCGCATCACCCTGTATCCCAACCCCTTGAGGCCACATGTGTTTCAAGATTCAAAACTTTTTTTGATTTTAATAAGGGTGTATATACTATACATTATAGAATGCCTCCAGTAAGGAAGGTCTGGCACAACACCCATATGTAAATACATTAATAACTACAGCAAAATATGTGAATGTCCATACATGGGGCAAATAAAAACTATACATAGTTGGTGTCTGAACACATTCTCACACACTCCCAGAGCTACAGGCTTGTTCGTGTGATTACACACAGCTCTTCTACTCACCTGCTGGTGCCTTAGATTTATTAAGGTTCTTGGGCTTCCGTTTTCTGGTTTGAATCCCTTCTTTCCGCATTGCAAGAGGCCTGGGAACCTAGGGGATCACAAGTCAACATATATGGTTTTCCACTTGAACACGATCAGCTTCAGTACACACACACACACACACCCACACACCCACACACACACACCGGGAAGGCAACATCTAAGCCATCCCTCTACCCTCTATACTGCAACTAAATAAATCAGCCCCTGGAACTCCTGCTGAGAGAGAAATCAAATGTATTGAGTACATGCTACACACGGGGTATTACACTAGACCCTGTAGACAATAGTGCAGGACACAGTTCCTTCCCGCCAGAGGCTCAGTTTAGCAGGAATGACAGACAAATAGATCATAAGCAGACTCAGAGGCAATGTGGGAGAACTCTGTCCTGGGCTGGGGAGGAAGGAAAGTGGCACATGAGCACATCAAGGAAGGCTTCACTGAAGAGGTGACGTCTGAGTGTAGGAGTCGTGCAGACAGCGGCAGGTATGTCAGGCAGCAGGAACACTGTATGCCAAAACCTTCCATTTACCAGCCTCGTCAGGACACCATGAGAGTGAGAAGGCAGTGCTCTTCTTAGTAATTATGCCAAGAAAATAGGCAGAAACTGGGACAGCCCTGCTGAGTCAAGATGTAGAGTCACTATGCTTAGAGCAGCTCCTCACTGGACTGAATCTGACGGGAGCCAATGGTGGTGTTTCCATGGGAGCAGCAAGAGATTATGCTGTAGACTGATTGGCGGCCAGGTTCTGAGCTACACTGTCTGTGGGCAATACTTTTGTCCCATCTGACTTCTCATCCACAAGCAGTGACTGCCAGGTGTCATGCTCTTGGATATTCACAGAGGCCTAAACAAGTGGCTGGGGAACAAGCCTACATCTTTCTAGTATTTTAAAATACTGTGCCTTCCCTATATCTGGTTTCTTTTAGCCCCTGGCCTATGCTTGTCTCCCATGTGGGACTAATAACGGCCAAACCTGCAAATACTGAAAGAAAAGCAATCACTACTCCAGAGACCTCAACCTAGAATAGTTAGAAGTGCACCAACGCACATGAACGTGAACTTGCCTTCTAGTCCACTGAGAGTCAGATGAGACAGCACTCCTGCCTTTGGGGAGAAGTGTGCCCAGGCCCTCTTAAAGCCCATCCTGACTTTGGGAGAATCTTGATCTCATCTTTATCCCTACCCCCCTCAGTACTTAAAAAAAAAAAAAGTGGTGCAAAGATACACATAACAAAATCTACCATCTTAACCATCGTTAACTGTACAGTTCAGCAGTGTAAGTCACGCTGTTGGGCAGCCATCCCCACCTTCCATCTCCAGAACACTTTTCATCTTGCAAAACTGGGACTCTGTACTCACTAAATAACTCCTCACTGCCCTTGCCCCAAAGTCCCTGGCAACCAGCATTATACTTTCTGTCTCTGAACTTGATCGGCTTTGTTGTATATCATACTTCCATCTACAGAGACTACTTCTGAGTCTCCTCATCTGTAAAATGGGAATTAGACTTATATGATGTTAAAGATGAAGTGACCAGCAGTATTTCTGCTATGATATGAAGTCTGTGTCCCCCCAAAATTCATGTTGGAAACCTCCCCCAAGGTGATGGTATTAGGAGGTGGGGCCTTTGGGCGATGATTAGGTCATGAGGGTGGAGCCTTCATGAATGGGATTAGTGCCCTCGTAAAAGAGTCCCAAGAGTTCCCTCATGCTCTGTGCCATGTGAGCATGCTAGGGAAAGTCTGTGACCTGGAAGACGGCCCTCACTCAGCTGTGCTGGTGTCCTGATCAACTTCCAGCCTCCAGACCGTGAGAAAGAAACTTCCATTTAGAAGTCACCTGGCCTATGGTATTCTGTTGGAACTGCCAGAATGGACTAACACATGCTGTGAGATCCCTTCCCATATCCAATTATCTTTGTTAAGAAGGAGGAATACATATAGCCTGAAGGGAGGAAGATGAGTGAGCACTGAGTGATGGGTGTGAAGGGTCGTGGATGCTGGTCAAGGTGGCCGTCCTGCATGGGGGTGGGACTACTTACGCCATGGAGCTTCATGTACAGGCCGCAGGCATTGCACACGGGCTCACCCTCGGCGTTACGGCGCCACAGCGTGGTGGTGGTAGTCTGGCAGTTGGCACAGGAGAGGCCCACTCGGCGGGAAGCGGACTGCAATACAGGAGACAAACCCTTCAAGTCCAGGTAGAAGGCAGATGCTGCTGCTTCTGCCTCACAGCGAGTGATGCAGGGCTGGGCCCTCCCTAAATGGGTGATGGGAGTAGGCCATAATAATTTAATTTTGTGTGTGCTGGTTGTGTATCTCAGAACCTTGGTGTGTCTCTCAGACCAGCCTCTGTGCCAGGGTCTCCCTGTACCCGAGCCACTCCTGGGACAGGGTGGGGGTGGGGGAAACGTCTGCCCTGGGCGAAGAAGACTGAATCCTAGTCCTAACTCTGGCTTTCGAGGTATCAGTAGCCATTCAACATCAGCTGGAAAGCCCCACGAGCACTGGGCACTGCAGGCAGAGAGGTTTCTCCTCAACATAGGATGAATGTGGTTTCAGGTGCCAGGCACAGGTGGTGGGTGAGGATTTACTGTATCCAAGTGTCATCAGAGACTGGCTGGGTTCTGGAACCTCAAGAAAGGGAAAGATCAGGGTTTATCTGCTTTGCTCTTCCCTCATCAATTACAGGAAACTCAGTTCATATTGGTCACAAATTATAGTAAGAGGCCTTGGCTGGTTGGCCTGGCGTGCGGGGGACCTGGATTCGATTCCTGGCCAGGGCACATAGGAGAAGCGCCCATTTGCTTCTCCACCCCCCCCCCTTCCTCTCTGTCTCTCTCTTCCCCTCCCACAGCCGAGGTTCCATTGGAGCAAAGATGGCCCGGGCACTGGGGATGGCTCCTTGGCCTCTGCCCCAGGCGCTAGAGTGGCTCTGGTCCCGGCAGAGCGATGCCCCGGAGGGGCAGAGCATTGCCCCCTGGTGGGCAGAGCGGCGCCCCTGGTGGGCGTGCCGGGTGGATTCCGGTCGGGCGCATGCGGGAGTCTGTCTGACTGTCTCTCCCCGTTTCCAGCTTCACACACACAAAAAAAATTATAGTAAGAAAAGACCATGGAACCAAGAACCCAAAACTCAGTTCCAAACTCTACCTCAATCACAGGGCCCAATACACACTATATAACCTCCCTGCACTTTGGGTGGGTCGGTCAACTGAAAACAGGGTAACAATATAGAAGAGAAGAGCTGACCTTCTTCATGGGGTTGACGTGAACACAGGAGGCGTACAAGGCAACGCTGGACTGGGAACCAGGAAGTCTGGACGCACTCATATATGACCACAGGTGAGGCCATTAGCTTTTCAGAGCCTCACTTTTCACTTCTGCATAATTATGGGCTTGAATTATATAGATGTTCTTATGAAGATTTCTAAACAGAAACCTCATTTAAATAGAT
Source organism: Saccopteryx bilineata (assembly GCF_036850765.1). NCBI lineage: Eukaryota > Metazoa > Chordata > Mammalia > Chiroptera > Emballonuridae > Saccopteryx > Saccopteryx bilineata. Next base: position 162,495,877 of record NC_089490.1, on the reverse strand, counting down.
GGTGGGAGGGCCTGTAGGAGGAGCTCTCGTGAGATACCCCTCATTGTCAGTTACAGAAGAGGTATTTGCCTTCTCCAACAGGAAGATGTTTTCCTACTCTACAACTCCAGTGGGTTAATTAAGGACAGTCTCCTCCCCCCACCACAAGACTTATAACTCAGCCAATGAAAAGCCACTGCACTTCCAACTCCCAGTTTCTTCCAGTGGACTCTTTGTTTACAACAGCCCCTCTGAAGTCTCCCTTTCCTCTACAAAATAATCTTTCTCTCCTTTGTCATCTGGACTTGGCATGGTTTGCCATTAGACCACATGTTCTGAATTACAAATCTCTGTTTTTCCAGAATATATTCATTTTGCTGGAGAAATATCTGGCTATTTGTTTAAGGTCAACAGTCTGGAACAACCTTGTAGCTCAAACTAATTCTAAAGGTGTGAGCAATCGCCACATGGCCTCCATCTACCCACCTAGCCCCTCAAACCACACCTCCTTTTAAAGATGACTCAAAATCCGGAATTTAAAACCCAGAAGTTTTCCACCAAGGTAGGAGCCTTGAAGCCAGGTGCTGAGAGGAGACACATGTGCCCCCCCCCCCCAACCCAAGGCTTCTGGACTTCTGTGGTCTGGGTACTTGCTTACCAGCCGGCGCTGAGGCTTGATGAGGGGCCGGTTGATGCCGTTCATCTTGTGGTAAAGACCACAGGCGTTGCATAGATAGTGCCCCGTTCCATCCCGCCTCCAGAGTGGGGTGGACATGGCCCCGCAGTTGACGCATTCTCTGCCTTCCGAGAAGTCGTCAAACATATCTACTGGGTGGGAAATAATACCAAGAATTAATTCTTTGTTTATTCCTATTAACCTTATGTCAGAATATTTTGAGACCAAGAAAATAATACCCTTTCTTTGGGAGGAGTGAAGGATGCATCACCTTGGGGCCTCACTCTTCCTCACTCTGACCTCAACCCCTGGGGGATCTTTCTGCTCAGAGGACTATCATAGGAAGTAGACAGTTTTACTCTTGGACCTCCCAGACCCAGCAGGACTCTCCCTAGTCAGGAGAAAGGAAGAGAGTCTGGCAGCAACCACCAGCAGCCTGATTTTAGTCCTTTCTCTCTCCTTCAGAGCCTGTAACCCTGTGGTTCTCACCTAACACTGAGTTCTACTCTGACCTTCTGTCTCTCCCTTTTCCTTTCAAAATTAAAAATTCTTTTCCCTTTGAATAAAAATAATATTTTCTTCAGGAAAACTAGAAAACACTGACACGTGTAAAATATATGATTCATACATAATCCTATATATAACACGAAGATCACCAGTATTATTATCATTTTGTTCTATTATATCCTTTGCAATACTTCATATATATGTATTTTTGACTGCTTAAGATCAAGCTATATAATTTTGAGCCTGTTTTTTCACTTAATAGCAAAGCCTTTTCCCACATTAGAAATTCTTCATAAGCTCATTTTAAGCGCAGTATAATGTCCCATCCTATAAATGTGTCATCCTTTAAATGTTGTCATTGACCTTTTATTTAATCATTACCCAGTTTCTGATTTCCTGTTTTGTAAACATTGCTCCTTTTGTACACAAATTTTGAGATTTCTGGTTATTTCTTAGGATACTCCCCTAGAAGTAGAATTAATGAACCAAAGGAACACATTTTTAAAGTTTTTGTGATTTTCAAACTGCTCTGCAAATAAAACAAACAAACAAACAAAACCTGTAATTCATTTCTCTCATTTCCATCTACCCATATGACCTTCTGTGTCACAATGTGACATATCTTCTTGTCTATTGGTACATAAAAAAAGGTGCACATTATAGTGATGGTGGCAGAGTTTATCACACTTCCACGGGCATGTTGCCATCACTGTCACTCACTCACCTGCCCCCCCCCCCCATTACCTTTCTCTTCCACGTCTATACAATTCTCCAACTGATAAAGTCCACTCATGTGCACTGCATTTGCCCTGGTGCAATCAGCTGGGCTTCTCTGTTACCCCATATGATCTACAGAAAGCCTGGCTCAGAAATTCCAGGAGTCTGACTCCCTGTACACTGCTTCTCTGCTCTCCCTCCGTCAGGACCCAGCCCTAGGATTTAAGGTGGCACATTCTGCTATTTCTGTGACCTGGATCCCTGCTTTGAGGGAACAGTGGGCTAAAGAAGAGGATTTGGGGGGCCCTCCCCTCAACTCTGGGTACACAAACAGTCATTTGCACCTGCAAACAAGTAGCTGTATGTCCACACCAAGTCAACAATGTGCAGGTGTGAGGAGCTGTTTGCTCAGGCCAGGGAGCTGAGCACACAGTGGTCACAGGAGAGGCTATTTTTGCACCTGGGTCACACTGAGAACCCTCCAGCAAGGTCACCTGCCTGCACAGCCGCACAAGAAAAGGCAATTCAAAGAGTAGCTTGCTTCCCCAAGCCTGGGGGAAACGTGGAGTGAGCACCAACTTGCACACCACCGGCAACGCCTTCATGATCACCTCCACGTTCACTTCCAGACCCTTGCCCAAGGCTGGTTAGCGCTGCTGCCTCAGCCAGGCCTTCCCTGAGGGAAATAAAAAGGCCAGCAGAATTCACAGAAGGACCTTAGACCAAAGCAGGTCCCTGCAATGTCATTATTTTGTCAAGAATTTACAATAAACACTAGATGGCACCAGAGCCTCAGAATTGAACCAAGACACTGTGTCTTGGTATAAAATCAGGCTTAGAAATTGCAGGACCTTTTTAGATCATCTCACCAGTCCCAACCCAGGGCAACCCTCTTATTCTATTGTACTTTTTATTATTATGAAAAACTTTAAACATATTCAAAAGTGGACAGATGAACACTTAGTCATCATTCAGCTTCCAACAAATTGAGCCCAATCTTGTCTCAGTTACACCTCCGCCCACTTCCCCTTCTTGTAAAACTGAGGAAAATCCTACATATGTCATTTCATTCACAAATATTTCAGTACATAGATCTGACAGATGAGGATTATCTTCTCCTTTTAAAGATAAGCAACCTGGCTTCTTTTCTATGTTCTGGTTTATCTAAAGAAGGTTCCAGAGACAAAAATCTCATAATCTGCCCCTCTCCCTTTTTCTTCACATGCATGCACCGTTGGAGACAGACTCTCCCAGGTCTCTGCAGGTTGCTGGCCTCAGGCTGCTTTCAGAAGCCAACACAAAGGCTGCCTTAGAAACTCCTTCAGGCTCGCCTCACAGAATGGGTTACACAGTCAGCAACAATTTTACTGGCCAGGGAAAGGCACTGGAGGTTGGCAAGTAGAAATGTCACCGACAAATATATTTTTTATTTTTTTTAAATATTTTATTTATTGATTTTTAGAGAGAGGGGAGAGAGAGAGAGAGAGAGAGAAGGGGGAGGAGCAGGAAGCATCAACTCCCATATGTGCCTTGACCAGGCAAGCCTAGGGTTTCGAACCGGCAACCTCAGTATTCCAGGTCTATGCTTTATCCCACTGCACCACCACAGGTCAGGCCTCACCGACAAATATTTATTGAGCATCTGCTATTGAAGCACTCAGACACATGTCACAGGAGCTAAGAGGGAATCTTACTCTCAGAATGCTAATGACCTACTTAGGCAAATTGAGCCAGAATATTATTTACACAATTAATTTTTGGAACACAACTTAACTAAGTTGGGGATCTGGGTGGCAGGAGCATCTTGTCCAGAGCAGAAAGTGCATAAGTCCGACTCAGATAGAAAGGTCGAGTGTCACAACAGCAGCCAAAGAAGGACTGCATGAGAGGCCAAGGCCCTGCTTCCTCAGGCCCTGTCAGACCACCTGTCTTCCCCACAACCCACTACATCTTCAAATCTGAACACATTTCCATATTTTCTACCAGAAAATTTCCATCCAACCTACTCAATGAATGGTTATGTAATTCTAAATGATTATTATGAAGATGGTGTAACAATTGAGGAAAATGCTTACCCTACATGTTAAATAAAAAAAATGCAGCACACGAAATGCCATGTAAGGAACTTTTGTTACACTAGTTAGGTTGTATGGACTTTTCTTTAAAAAAACAAAACTAAGGTCCTGGCCGGTTGGCTCAGTGGTAGAGTGTCGGCCTGGCACGCAGAAGTCCCGGGTTCAATTCCCGGCCAGGGCACACAGGAGAAGCGCCCATCTGCTTCTCTACCCCTCCCCCTCTCTTTCCTCTCTGTCTCTCTCTTCCCCTCCCGCAGCCGAGGCTCCATTGGAGCAAAGATGGCCCGGGCGCTGGGGATGGCTCCTTGGCCTCTGCCCCAGGCGCTAGAGTGGCTCTGGTCACAACAGAGCGATGCCCCAGAGGGGCAGAGCATCGCCCCCTGGTGGGCGTGCCAGGTGGATCCCGGTAGTGCGCATGCGGGAGTCTGTCTGACTGTCTCTCCCCGTTTCTAGCTTCAGAAAAATACAAAAATAAATTAAAAATAAAAAAATAAATAAGAATAAAAACTAAAACTAAAAAAACCACTGTAATGTCATAATTGCTTATTTTAAAAATCTGATAAAAAAATAAAAATGAAACAAAAAAAGTTTTGATCACCTCAAGCAACTCCCTCTCTACTATAGAGGAAGGAAACTATCTTACTGACTTACAATTTGACACATATTAACCCCACCCACCCATCCAAGACCGAAGAAAGGAGAAAAAGAAGTTCAAACCCTGCTGCTTAGCACCCACTCTGGGAAAACAGGAGGTAGTAGGCTGTGAGCCCCAAACTAGCAGTAATATCTGGAGGTGTGTACCTTTGTAACAACCACCTCTTATTCCTTGATAGAAACACATAGGGTGGAACTTCCTGAGGGCAGTGGGCAGTAGCATGAAGCCAATTTCTAAGCCTGATTTCTATGCAGAAGGGCACAACTGTGGCCTTGACTTATGAAAGCTGCACCTACACACCCATGCTGAGCACCATGGGCACTGGCCCAGCCACTTAGAAGGCAGTGGGAAGCCAGCTCTAGGAAGTGGGTCAGTGGTACCCCACATCCAGAGGAAAGACTTGTAATAATAGTTGTGAAGTACTTTGCAAATAAGAGGAAAAACTCACAACAATAGCTGTAAAGTGCTTTGCAAACACCAAATGAGATAACAATGATGGATTATTGTTAGGGTTGGAGGGGTTCGGAGGGGGTGGAGAAGACCAGGGACAAACTTTGGTCTGCTGGATTATGGGGGGAGAGAGGGGAGAGATAGAAGAGCTAGGAGATTTGGGGATCTGACCTCTTCTCAAGCCACTGGGACCATGCTCAGAACTGTAAATGTCTAACCCACTCAGATGTGGCCAAGTTTGAGACTGCTGTCAGGGAGTGAAGGGTCAGCAAGGTTGACAATATATTACTTATGACATCTCAAAGCTGCTGCTCATGGGAAACATTAATAAATGATTATTTTAGCAATCAAAAGCGTAATGTGAATTGAGCCCTTACCCCAAGAATGGGACTCTAACTCCTCACTTCCATCCATGACCCCAATAAAAAAATTTGTTTTCAAAGAGGAAAACAAATGTAGCCTGATTTCTTAAGCATCCGATTTAGAATGGATCTTCCCAGGAATTAAGGCAGTCTATCCCCACCCAAGTGACTGAAAGAAAAATGTGGGCCTGGAGGTTGAAGGATCCCACCCCTGACTTCCCCACAGAGAACTGACGCAATCGAAGGCAAGGACTCTGACCTCTCCCCTGACCTGCTCCATCCATCTTGGGGAACCACCCACAGGCAGGGGTAAGCCAGTGGGAGCTGGGAGAAGGAAGGGCGATGAGGAAGGAGGGGAGTAAGAGAAAGAAGGGAGAGATCAGAGGCCAGGGTCATGGTTGGCAACACCCACTGGGCGCTGCCGGAGGCTGGAGAGGAAGCTCAGGCCGAGGACACTGCCGGGTGTATGCTGCCCGCTGGGCCAGTGCCCTAGGAGCTGGGTCTCTGCAGAGCTGCCACCCGAGCCTTCCTTCATCTGAGAGGCTTCTTCTTGCTAAGAAAAGCTGGGTCTGGAGCCAGAGCCCATGATGGAGCGACCCTTCTCCTCAACTTCACCCTCCGATGCTAGGGTATTTGGTCTCAGGCCGCCTGTTTCAGGGAAGGATGGAGCACTGAGGCCAGAACATTGGCTGTGTGTCTGCTCTGCTTGCCCCCTGTAAAAGTGCTGGATATAGAAATTCATTTGACAAAACTGAAGCAAAATCCCTTCCCAGAGTTGTTTTGGTCTAGCTGGGGATACACACCTCAAAACAAATAATTACATGACATGTACAAACTGCAATGGCGCCTGGGCTACATCATGGGCCCCCGCCCCAGCTGCACATCTTCAGCTGTCCTAGATCACCGTGCAATCTGTTCGGGAAGGCAAGGCACACAAACACGATGGAAATCAGCCATGCCCAGGGCAGCTATTCAGTGCTACAGAATAGAGGCCAGAGAGGATCACAGCTTGGGCAACAAGAGGGGAGGGGCCAGCCCCAGACCTCCCCAGGAGCCAAAGGGGCTTCAGGAACAAAGTCTTTAGCCCCACCCATAGGTCCCTCACTGAACTCCAGGCTGGAGTCCCATCCAAAGTTCACCAGAGATTGTGCATGGATTTCCTGACAGGCCCAGATCTGTCCCCGGGGCTGGCGCCTGGGTCTGGGGCACGAGGAGCAAACAAATCCTGAGGTTTTTCTGGCAGCTCCTGAGCCTTTGGTCTTCTGGGCTTTGTCAGGCTGGGCCCGTGACAGGAGGCTGCTGACGGGGGTGCAGACACAGCTCCAGCAGCATCCAGGCTGGCGGGGAATGGGAGTGCCTATTTTGGAAGCTCCTGCAGCCACTGAACAGAAGCGGCTCTTGCCAGGCAGGGCTGGAGTTGCCCAGTGGAGTTTGAGGCCTCTGCTTCTAAGCACTGGAGAACAAAATGCTGGCGGTTGTAGATTATCCAGGAGAATTCTGCTGTGGGTTTATGCGATGCAGAACATTTTTAGAATTTTACAGAC